>NW_028223581.1:0-7000 GCF_056783735.1 Eptatretus burgeri
TCCAGCCTTCTTATTACCTAACAACAATAACAGTCCATTAACTAATTGCGATGGGTCATTTGGAAGAAAACTAATACCTGAACCAAGGATACTTAAAGCCTGAATAATGTGTTTCTCCTTCTCATTTTTCCTACTTTTACTAGAAATACTAACCCTATAATTTAGAGTGTTCAGCAGATCAATATATACTCTATCATCATTATTTTTCATATCCAATGGTTTATCAATATACTTTGATTCATCCCTCACAGTTGAACCTTGTCTTCCATCTTTTGTGAGAATAAACATTAATCTCGGAGTTAGTTTAACAGGGGGTTGAGCAGAACCCAAGAACCTTAATTCATCATTTAATATCAATTCCTTTTCTTGAACAAGATGAAATATTGCTGGTTGTTCTGTTGGAATGAGTAGTGCTTTGGTTTTTGAATCCGCTGAATATTCATTGTTTTGAAGAGCATTCACAATATAATCATGGGGTCGATTTATCTCTTCCAGTTGTTGAAATAAACCTTCATCATCATATACCTTTAATTCTCCTAAATGCTCTAATTCTTCCTCCGTCATTTGATCGAAATCTTTTAACATTTGAAGTTTTTTAGGAGTATATTCTACTGTGGGATCTGTGGAAACTTCTTTCATTTTTTCTTGGGAAGTTTTTAAAAGTGGTTTAAAAAATTTCTCTTGTTTTCTTTCAAATGCTTCTTCGCCTGTTAGTTTCTGTCTGCGTTTCTTCTTTATATCTTCCTGCTGTTTTACAACTTTTGAAAACAACTCTTGATGTTCCTTAAATCTTCTTGCTCTTTCTTTTGCATCCATTTATTTATTGTAAAATATCATTTAATGAATTGCAAAGATCAACAGGGAAATTTTCTTTTTCTTCATCATTCAAGTAGATGTGTTCAAATAAATCCTTTTCTTTAAATATTTCATCAAATTCTTTATTAACATTAATGCGAGTTGTAATTTCTTCTTCACTAATACTTGCATCTCTGCTTTTCATACGTTTGCGTTGAGTTTCTTCATCAACATCAAAACCGAATGATAAAATCTTCACTCCGCTCAGATGTTTAATAATTTGTCTCGTTCCTTCTGGATTAGTTTCTAATATCCCAACACCACCAGATTTTAGTTTCCTTAACTCACTCTTACAATGTGAATATTTTGTTGTACCAAGAGAAACCTCCTCAAATATTTGACCTTCATTCCTCAATCGCATATGTTCCTCCACTGAAATATAGTGATAATCTTCACCTTTTACTTCTCCAGGTCTTATTGCTCCAGTTGTTGTTGTTGATACAATGTGTATCACGGGGTGTTTTTTTAAGTAAATTTACAATATTCTCATTTGTACTACACAAGAACCTTGATTTATGAAAGTTTTTTCCAGAAGCAGATTTACCCACAAGATTTATAATAATAGTTGTCATTTATATATGTAATTGTTTATAAAACAAAAAATATATCCCTTAATATCTCATCTTGTTTCACAACAATATATTTATATTTTTCAGTCGTGTGCTTCATGTAATCCTCAAATTTCTTTTTACTACATAATGTCGAATAATTATCTCTCCAAAAATTATTGATATCTATTGAATTTAACTTGAATAAAATCAAAGTTTAGCATTGTTTCTGATGGAATGACGAGGAAGTTGAAAGTACGATTGACTAAGATAAATACAATTACAAGAAGAATGTCTCCCTCTTGTGTAGTAGCTGTCCATTACCATTTGGTTTCTCATTAACACAATCATCAAAGATAACGAGGTTCTTTTTTGATTTATCCAAATCTTGGGGAGACGGTATATCATCCGTATTATCACAAAGAATACAAGTTATAGGATTTGATTTCTTTTTACATCTCTGTGTATCACAAAATAGTTGAATTATATCTTCAATGTTATAATCATTTAGGTTTTTTTGACATTTAAATAAACCGATTATATCTTCTTTTTGAAGACCAGCATTAAAACCTTGTGAGAGTAGTTGATACTCTGGTTGAAAACTCGACTTTGTGAAAACTATTAAATTATCATAATCTAAAAAGTTGGGAGTGAGGAGCATCTTTAAAAGTAAGCAGGTTTTTCCACATCCACTTGAACCAACTATGAGACATCTTAATGAATTTGGGAGATTTTTATGGTTGTTAAATTTCATCTTATTTTCCCAAATGGGTAAAAAATCATTCATTTATATATTTGGAAAACAGGTTATTTAATTTATTATTGGCTTTTTTAGAAACTCTATATTTTATCCTAAGTTCAGGTTTAATTTCAAGATAATCCATTATTTTATTTATACAATATCTTGTGTTGATATTTCCTTGAAAATTACATCCATGAATAATATATAACAACAATCCTTTGAACATTTCTCTTATACGTTCAGTTTCTTCCCTTGTAAGGAAAGGTGTGTTATCACCCTCGTACTTTACATTCATTTCTCTAATCAATCTTGTAAAGTAATTCATTTTTGGTGTAAATCTAAAAGAATTATTTTCCTTTTTATATTTTTTATTATCATGAATTAGAAGATAATCACAGAATATACATTGTTTATAGGCTTTTGACTCTGTGTTTAATCCCCGTCTTTCACACGCAGGACAATTCTCAAATTTGTCATATCGAGAATCAGGAAAGTCTAGCATATTTATAAAGTAAAACTTTTCTTAAACTGAAATTCATCTATACTTTCAGTTGTATATTGACTCATATTTAATAATATTACCATCGATATCGATATACTTTTTTTCATTACCAGATTCAACGACAACATTTTTTATATTAAAGGTAATTTTAAAATGATCGTTAATTACTATTGAACGAAATGTCATTTCACCTGATATATTAACATCCTTTATTTCATCAGGATTTACATCTTTCGGGTTGTTGAAAAAAATACAAATTTCTCCTTGCATATTACAGATGGTCTTATCTTTTCTTTCTAAAGCTTCATCCATAAGGTTTTTGTTTTTTGATACTTTTTTCTTGTTTCATTGCTTTTTCTAGTTTTGAATATATTACCAGAAGGAGAGGAGAAACTTTTGTTAGAGATACTTTAATTGATGTTCTTCCAGGTATACTAAAAGCCCTTCCACTGAAGGAAATTGAAGAACTCATATTATTTACCATAATTGTTTTTATCCAATAGTTGTTATATTTATCTTTGTTCAATTTTACATCCTTGACATATTTCTCAGTATCTTTAACAAATGAACAGATTGATTGAAACTTGTCTTTTGTGTCTTGAAACATTGTATTTATTAAGTGAAAAAGTTGGAGGATAAAATGGTTTTAAGCACAGATTCACCTGTAAAATAAACGAAATTTTCATCAAGAAAATTTTAGTTTAAGCAAAGATTTATTATATAAATATGGTGAATACAACATACTGCGATGTTTGTAATCACAAATATAAACATGATAGAAAACACCTCCGAACCAACAAACACACATTTAATCTATTTCATAAAATATCTCCTCTTGAGTTGGAAAGAAAACATTGTGATATCTGCTCAAAGGATGTTTTGAAGAGTAGTTATAATAGACATCTTCAATCACAAAAACACAAGAAAAATGAGTTTAAAGTAAAGGGAGACTATTATATTGAAAACACTGATGGGGCATTTAAAGGGCATATAAAAATAAGGATTTTTCAATTTGGAGAACCCGGTCCATCATCAATAGCTGAATCAATTGAAATAGTGAAACCTGATGTTGAAAAATTTATTAAAAAGACATTAAAAGAAATGAAAACTTTAAAGTTTTAAATGGGAGTGAAAATGAATATGAAAAGACAAGATGAAGAACAAACTCCTGAAATGAGAACAGATCTTCATTTTATAACATCATTTCAAGATTTTATAAAGAGTGGGGTTTATGAAGAACTATCAAAACAAGAGGAGGATGTTGATAATACAGTGGTAGGAAGTGGATTCAATATTTTAAAAAATCATCTTTTTAGATATACACATTCTAAAATCAAACCCTCTTAAAGCTTCTTCTTATATTGAATTACCAAAAGAAATAAAACTAAAGAAGGCAGTTGTTAATATTAAGAACAATGATAATAAATGTTTTCTCTGGTCTGTTCTTGCTCACTTTCATCCACCAAAATGTAATTCAGAAAGAGTAAAACAATATATGAAATATGAGAATACCTTGGACATTAAGGATTTTAAATTCCCAATGACACTAACAGATATTCCTAAATTTGAGAAAAAGAATAATCTTTCTATTAATGTATATGGATTAACGGATACAAACAAAGTTCAAATATTAAAAATTTCAAACAACTATAAAAATGAAGAAACACACATTGATCTTTTATATTTTAGTGTTGGAAATAATTCACATTACACATACATCAATAATTTATCAAGATTAATCTCTTATCAGGTATTCAGAACAGCAAACAAAATATATCCTTGTAAGCGATGTCTTAATTCATTTCATACAAAAGAACGATTAGAACAACATTCAAAATATTGTAGTAATCATAAATCAGCTGTAATTACAATGCCAAAACCTGGTGAAAAGATTTCTTTTGAAGATTATAATAAATCAATCATGCACCCATTTGTGATATACGCTGATTTTGAATGTATCCTTAAAAAGATAAATACTGCTTCTCCGAATCCAAAAGAATCATATACAAATAAATATCAAAAACATATTCCTTGTGGTTTCTGTTATTATATAAAATCATCTGTTGGAGAAAAGTATAACAAACTTGAACATTATAGTGGAAAAAAAGCTTCACAAGAGTTTGTAAAACGATTAGAAAAGGATTGTATAAGACTCACTAAATTAATGAAAGAAACAAATGAACCGATGAAATTAACCAAAGAAGAAAAATTAGAATTCAGAAAGAACAATATCTGTCATATTTGTGAGGGGGAAATTAAGGAGTCTAAAGTTAGGGATCATTGTCATCTTAGTGGTAAATATAGAGGTCCTGCTCATTCCTGTTGTAATCTTAATTATAAATTACCTTCTTTTATTCCAGTCTTTCTTCACAACAGCGCCAATTATGATACACATCTATTTATAAATGAACTTTCAAAAACACCAGGGAATATTTCTGCCATAACAAACACAAGTCAAAAGTATATTTCATTTACAAAAATGATATTCACAAAACCTTTAACACGTATTAGGTTTCTAGATTCTTTCAAGTTTATGGGAACACCACTAGCCTACCTTGCATCAAATCTAAGCTCCACGGACTCTTTTCCAAATCTTAATTCATTCTTTCCAAAAGAGGAAATTCAGATTAAAGACAGAATTCAAAGTAAAGAGGAAATTCGAATTAATGAGGAAATTAATGAAGAAATTCTAACTGAAGATGATATTCCAATTATAAAGAAAATTCGAAAAATGAATGAAATTCTAACTAAAGAGGAAATTCTGATTAAGGATGAAATTCTGATTAAAGAAGGAATTCTCACGAGAGAGGAAATTCAAACAAGGATTGAAATTCAAAGTAAAGAGAAAATTCTTACAAGTAAGGGAATTTATCCTTATGATTATATGGATTCATTCATGAGATTTAAAGAAACACAACTTCCTTCAAAAGAAAGTTTCTATAATAACCTTTATGAAGAAGAGATAAGTGATAAGGAATATAAACATGCACAAGAAATATGGAAAATATTTAAGATAAAGAACCTTGGAGAATATCATGATTTATATCTAAAAACAGATGTTTTATTGTTCGCTGATGTGTTTGAAGCTTTTCGATCACTCTGTCATAATAAAAATTGTTCTGGATTAGATCCTGCCCACTATTTCACAGCTCCTGGTTTCGCTTGGAGTGCAATGTTGAAAATGACAAAACAAGATACAGATTTAATCAGTGATGTTGATATGCTTTTGATGATTGAGAAGTCCAAGAGAGGTGGAATATCACAAGTATGTTCAAAAAGATATGCTAAAGCAAATAATAAATATCTTCCAAATTATGACAGTGAAAAAGATAGTAATTATTTGATGTATTTTGATACTAATAATTTGCATGGATGGGCAATGTCTCAATCTCTGCCTTATGGTAAATTAGAGTGGGTGGAAGAAAATGATTATGAAAAGGCTTTGATGAATATTGTTATTTCTTCTCAAGAGGAAGTGAATGACGAAGAAGAAGGTTATTATTTTGAAGTTGATTTGAGGTACCCGAGTGATCTTCATAATAAGCATAAAGACCTTCCTTTTGCATGTGAGAAAGAAACCCCAAAGAAAGAATGGTTCAGTGATTATCATAAAAGTTTTAATATTAAAGGCAAATCAACAGAAAAGTTATTAACAACATTCTATGATAAAGAGGGATATGTTTTGCATCAGAGAAGCTTAAAACAGTTTTTGAGAGAAGGATTGAGAGTAGCTAAAATTCATAGAGTTTTAAAATTTAAACAAAGTCCTTGGGTGAAAAAGTATATTCAATTCAATGCAGATATGAGAGCAAATACAAAAGTAAAATTTGAAGGGGACTTTTATAAATTAATGAATAATGCTGTATTTGGAAAGACTATGGAAAATGTTAGAAACAGGCAAAACATTAGATTCGCAACATCTTGGAAAGAAGCTTCGAGATTGATAAATAAACCAAGTTTTGAGAGAGAAGAGGTTTTTCAGAGAACTTTTCTGCAATTCATATGAAAAAGGAAAGTATTGTAATGGATAAACCAATTTATATTGGAACAGCAGTTCTTGATTTATCAAAGATATTGATGTATGATTATTTGTATAATGACTTAAAGAAAGAGTATGGTGAAAATGTTTCATTGTTGTATATGGACACTGATAGTTTTATCCTCGATATAAAAACTGATGATGTTTATAAAGATATGAAGAAAAATATTGGAGTATATGATACAAGTAATTTCAGCAAGAAGAGTGAGTTATTTTCCAAAAAGAATGAAAAGGTTATTGGTAAGTTTAAGGATGAGTTGGGTGGAAAAGTAATGAGTGAGTTTATTGGATTGAGAGCAAAGGCATATGCTTAT
>NW_028223583.1:0-7000 GCF_056783735.1 Eptatretus burgeri
TATTTTGTGTTGATATTTCCCTGAAAATTACATCCATGAATAATATACAACAACAATCCTTTGAACATTTCTCTTATACGTTCAGTTTCTTCCCTTGTAAGGAAAGGTGTGTTATCACCCTCATACTTTACATTCATTTCTCTAATCAATCTTGTAAAGTAATTCATTTTTGGTGTAAATCTAAAAGAATTATTTTCCTTTTTATATTTTTTATTATCATTAATTAGAAGATAATCACAGAATATACATTGTTTATAGGCTTTTGACTCTGTGTTTAATCCCCGTCTTTCACACGCAGGACAATTCTCAAATTTATCAAATGGAGAATCAGGAAAGTCTGGCATATTTATAAAGTAAAACTTTACTTAAACTGAAATTCATCTATACTTTCAGTTGTATATTACCATCGATATCGATATACTTTTTTTCATTATCAGATTCAACGACAACATTTTTTATATTAAAGGTAATTTTAAAATGATCGTTAATTACTATTGAACGAAATGTCATTTCACCTGATATATTAGCATCCTTTATTTCATCAGGATTTACATATTTAGGGTTGTTGAAAAAAATACAAATTTCTCCTTGCATATTACAGATGGTCTTATCTTTTCTTTCTAAAGCTTCATCCATAAGATTTTTGTTTTTTGATACTTTTTCTTGTTTCATTGCTTTTTCTAGTTTTGAATATATTACTAGAAGGAGAGGAGAAACTTTTGTTTGAGATACTTTAATTGATGTTCTACCAGGTATACTAAAAGCCCTTCCACTGAAGGAAATTGAAGAACTCATATTATTTACCATAATAGTTTTTATCCAATAGTTGTTATATTTATCTTTGTTCAATTTTACATCCTTGACATATTTCTCAGTATCTTTAACAAATGAAGAGATTGATTGAAACTTGTCTTTTGTGTCTTGAAACATTGTATTTATTAAGTGAAAAAGTTGGAGGATAAAATGGTTTTCAGCACAGATTCACCTGTAAAACAAACGAAATTTTCATCAAGAAAATTTTAGTTTAAGCAAAGTTTTATTATATAAATATGGTGAATACAACATACTGCGATGTTTGTAATCATGAATATAAACATTATAGAAAACACCTCCGAACCAACAAACACACATTTAATCTGTTTCATAAAATATCTCCTCTTGAGTTGGAAAGAAAACATTGTGATATCTGTTCAAAGGATGTTTTGAAGAGTAGTTATAATAAACATCTTCAATCACAAAAACACAAGAAAAATGAGTTTAAAGTAAAGGGAGACTATTATATTGAAAACACTAATGGGGCATTTAAAGGGCATATAAAAATAAGGGTTTTTGAATTTGGAGAACCCGGTCCATCATCAATAGCTGAATCAATTGAAATAGTGAAACCCGATGTTGAAAAATTTATTAAAAAGACATTAAAAGAAATGAAAACTTTAAAGTTTTATATAGGAGTGAAAATGAATATGAAAAGACAAGATGAAGAACAAACTCCTTATATGAGAACAGATCTTCATTTTATAACATCATTTCAAGATTTTTTGAATAGTGGGGTTTATGAAGAACTATCAAGACAAGAGGAGGATGTTGATAATACAGTGGTAGGAAGTGGATTCAATATTAAAAAAATCATCTTTTTAGATATACACATTCTAAAATCAAACCCTCTTAAAGCTTCTTCTTATATTGACTTACCAAAAGAAATAAAACTAAAGAAGGCAGTTGTTAATATTAAGAACAATGATAATAAATGTTTTCTCTGGTCTGTTCTTGCTCACTTACATCCACCAAAATGTAATTCAGAAAGAGTAAAACAATATATGAAATATGAGAATACCTTGGACATTAAAGATTTTAAATTCCCAATGCCACTAACATATATTCCTAAATTTGAGAAAAAGAATAATCTTTCTATTAAGGTATATGGATTAACGGATACAAACAAAGTTCAAATATTAAAAATTTACTATAAAAATGAAGAAACACACATTGATCTTTTATATTTTAGTGTTGGAAAGAATTCACATTACACATACATCAATAATTTATCAAGATTAATCTCTTCTCAGGTATTCAGAACAGCAAACAAAATATATCCTTGTAAGCGATGTCTTAATTCATTTCATACAAAAGAACGATTAGAACAACATTCAAAATATTGTAGTAATCATAAATCAGCTGTAATTACAATGCCTAAACCTGGTGAAAAGATTTATTTTGAAGATTATAATAAATCTATCATGCACCCATTTGTGATATACGCTGATTTTGAGTGTATCCTTAAAAAGATTAATACTGCTTCTCCTAATCCAAAAGAATCATATACAAATAAATATCAAAAACATATTCCTTGTGGTTTCTGTTATTATATCAAATCATCTGTTGGAGAAAAGTATAACAAACTTGAACATTATCGTGGAAAAAAAGCTTCACAAGAGTTTGTAAAACGATTAGAAAAGGATTGTATAAGGCTCACTAAATTAATGAAAGAAACAAATGAACCGATGAAATTAACCAAAGAAGAAAAATTAGAATTCAGAAAGAACAATATCTGTCATATTTGTGAGGGGGAAATTAAGGAGTCTAAAGTTAGGGATCATTGTCATCTTACTGGTAAATATAGAGGTCCCGCTCATTCCTGTTGTAATCTTAATTATAAATTACCTTCTTTTATTCCAGTCTTTCTTCACAACAGCGCCAACTATGATACACATCTATTTATAAATGAACTTTCAAAAACACCAGGGAATATTTCTGCCATAACAAACACAAGTCAAAAGTATATTTCATTTACAAAAATGATATTCACAAAACCTATAACTCGTATTCGGTTTCTTGATTCTTACAAGTTTATGGGAACACCACTAGCCTTCCTCGCATCAAATCTAAGCTCCACGGACTCTTTTCCAAATCTTAATTCATTCTTTCCAAAAGAGGAAATTCTCACTAAAGAGGAAATTCAGATTAAAGAGAGAATTCAAAGTAAAGAGGAAACTCTAATTAATGAAGAAATTCTAACTGAAGATGAAATTCTAATTATAAGGAAAATTCGAACAATGAATGAAATTCTAACTAAAGAGGAAATTCTGATTAAAGATGAAATTCTGATTAAAGAAGGAATTCTTACGAGAGAGGAAATTCAAACAAGGAATGAAATTCAAAGTAAAGAGAAAATTCTTACAAGTAAGGGAATTTATCCTTATGATTATATGGATTCATTTATGAGATTTAAAGAAACACAACTTCCATCAAAAGAAAGTTTCTATAATAACCTTTATGAAGAAGAGATAAGTGATAAGGAATATAAACACGCACAAGAAATATGGAAATTATTTAAGATAAAGAACCTTGGAGAATATCATGATTTATATCTAAAAACAGATGTTTTATTGTTAGCTGATGTGTTTGAAGCTTTTAGATCACTCTGTCATAATAAAAATTGTTATGGATTAGACCCTGCCCACTATTTCACAGCTCCTGGTTTAGCTTGGAGTGCAATGTTGAAAATGACAAAACAAGATTTAGATTTAATCAGTGATGTTGATATGCTTTTGATGATTGAGAAGTCCAAGAGAGGTGGAATATCACAAGTATGTTCAAAAAGATATGCTAAAGCAAATAATAAATATCTTCCAAATTATGATAGTGAAAAAGATAGTAATTATTTGATGTATTTTGATGCTAATAATTTGTATGGATGGGCAATGTCTCAATCTCTGCCTTATGGTAAATTAGAGTGGGTGGAAGAAAAGGATTATGAAAAGGCTTTGATGAATATTGTTATTTCTTCTCAAGAGGAATTGAATGACGAAGAAGAAGGTTATTATTTTGAAGTTGATTTGAGGTACCCAAGTGATCTTCATAATAAGCATAAAGATCTTCCTTTTGCATGTGAGAAAGAAACCCCAAAGAAAGAATGGTTAAGTGATTATCATAAAAGTTTGAATATTAAAGGTAAATCAACAGAAAAGTTATTAACAACATTCTATGATAAAGAGGGATATGTTTTGCATCAGAGAAGCTTAAAACAGTTTTTGAGAGAAGGATTGAGAGTAGCTAAAATTCATAGAGTTTTAAAATTTAAACAAAGTCCTTGGGTGAAAAAGTATATTCAATTCAATACAGATATGAGAGCAAATACAAAAGTAAAATTTGAAGGGGATTTTTATAAATTAATGAATCATGCTGTATTTGGAAAGACTATGGAAAATGTTAGAAACAGGCAAAACATTAGATTCGCAACATCTTGGAAAGAAGCTTCGAGATTGATAAATAAACCAAGTTTTGAGAGAGAAGAGGTTTTTTCAGAGAACTTTTCTGCAATTCATATGAAAAAGGAAAGTATTGTAATGGATAAACCAATTTATATTGGAACAGCAGTTCTTGATTTATCAAAGATATTGATGTATGATTATTTGTATAATGACTTAAAGAAAGAGTATGGTGAAAATGTTTCATTGTTGTATATGGACACTGATAGTTTTATCCTAGATATAAAAACTGATGATGTTTATAAAGATATGAGGAAAAATATTGGAGTATATGATACAAGTAATTTCAGCAAGAAGAGTGAGTTATTTTCCAAAAAGAATGAAAAGGTTATTGGTAAGTTTAAGGATGAGTTGGGTGGAAAAGTAATGAGTGAGTTTATTGGATTGAGAGCAAAGGCATATGCTTATAAGTATGGTGATCAGATTGATAAGAGGTTAAAGTGAATAAAGAAATATGTAATAAAGAAATCAATAACTTTTAGAAATTATTATAATTGTTTGATGAATAAGAAAGAAGAATACAGGAAAATGAATACAATAAGAAGTTATAAACATAACATATATAGTGAAGAAGAAAATAAAAAGACATTAGGAGCCTTTGATGATAAGAGATTTATTTTAGATAATGGAATAGATTGTGTTCCATATGGATATTGTATGATAGAGTGTATAAAATAGATTGCGTTTTAACGATGGGAAGATGGGTTAGGGTTTTTTAAGGGCTACCGCCGCGTTTTTTTCACAATATATAAATGGTTAAACCAAGTATTAATCAAACTAAAGAGTGGAGAAAATCTCAGTCTTGGTATATAAATGGAAAACATAATGAATGTGAAAAATATCAAATAAGTCTTATTGAAAAAATAACTAAAACAAAGGTAAATAAAACAAATAAGCGAATCAATTTAAAAAGTAGTAAGTTAGAGGATGTAAAGAAAAAAATGAATATCCTTGAATGGACTGAAAACTTTGATGGTTATCAATTGAACAATGAAAAAACAATTTGCTATAATCTCAAAATGATATGTGGCTCAGGAGGTGGTCAAACAAGAGCATTAAGAGAAGTTTATCATTTCGTAATGGCACAAAAGGGGTATCTTAAAAAATATAAAGATTCAAATGTTTTGTTTGTCAATATTTTAGATGGGGATTATTGTGCAAAGAAAATTAAACTATTGAAGGAATTTGAGAATGAACAAATCTTTATAGGTTCAATGAGTGAGCTGATCAACCTCCAGGTTAAAAGGGGAGACAAATAAATATACCTTGGGATAGCCTGGTTATATATATATATATATATATATATATATATATATATATATATATATATATATATATATATATATATATATATATATATATATATATATATATATATATATATATATATATATATATATATATATATATATATATATATATATATATATATATATATATATATATATATATATATATATATATATATATATATATATATATATATATATATATATATATATATATATATATATATATATATATATATATATCTACAAAGCCTGGTGTTGGCCTAGTGGTTGGGGTGGCGGCTTGGGATCCCAGTGTCCCAAGTTCGAATCCCGCTCACCTGCTGAATTAACACCAGGGGGTTGACTCAACCTGTCATCCTTCTGAGGTCGGCGAAATGAGTACCAGTATACTGGTCCCGGTGTATGCCCCGGTTAGAATAGGTGTACCATATCCCTGTGTTGTTCGAGGCGTCCAGGAAGGGCATCCGACCATAAAACATTGCCTCACAAAAAGCCAAACCCCTGCACAGCAGGGAAAAACAGATAAAAAGGGGGTTTATTTTTAGGGAAAAAAAAAGGGAATCGCTGAAAATCCCCCATTCATTTACATGGGGAAAAGTGAGCTAGAACCAGTATATTCACCCTACTAAGGGGTTATACGGGGGGAGGGGGGGTTGCCCCCCAAAATATGTATTTGCTTTCTTTCTAAAACCACACACACAATTTCAATGAAACTTGTCCACAACCTTCATCACCTGTGATGTACCAAGGTTTATTCATGGTATTAATTTATTTTTTTTATTCTGTATTTACTTTCTTCTCCCTTATATATTTTGTTGGTCATCCATACCTACAAGTGGTTGCCTGATTATCTTATTCAGCCACGACCAGGTTATGTGTAGCCTGTGATGTTGGGCCCAGGGTATTGCCCCTGTATTTAAAATCTCTGTGAGGTTCTTTGTCATCATTCTTGTCGGTCCAGCCGTCACTGGAACAACTTTGGCATTCTACAGCTTCCAAGATCTTCCCACTTCATTGTTGAGGTCTTGATGTTTTGTCACTTTCTTGATTTATGCATCGTTTCGTCTAAAATAACTGGTATTAACACCTCAATCAGCCACACACACTAACACACACACACACACACACACACACACACACACACACACACACACACACACACACACACACACACACACACACACACACACATTTAAAGGCCATTTTCTCCGCTAAAGCGGGGGTTAGCCTTGCGGGCCCCATGGCAATCTTCTCCACTTTACCATAGTATCTGCATCTCCCCTTCTTAATCCTCTTGCCCACATTTCTTCTTCCACAACCTTTAGCCAAGTTTTTCTCGGTCTTCCCCGTCCTCTACTTCCAACTACACTCATTTCCAACACCCCTATCACACAGTCACTTTCATTCTATCTCAACAAATGATCCAACCATCTCAACCTG
>NW_028223584.1:0-7000 GCF_056783735.1 Eptatretus burgeri
AAACATTGTATTGAATCATTTTATTTGTTTCATGCAGATGAAAAGAATTATAGTATGATAGAAATCAGAGAGTGTATGACACTCCTTCCTATTGGTACATGTAAGCTGTATTTGTATAAAAGGTTCCTTTTTTGTGTGTGTCATGTCATTCCTATATTGTGATATGCTAGTATACATTCATTATTAATAATAGCAGACATTTTAAAGTGCCTTTTCCATTGGATACAAAGTGCTATGAGATGTCATCCCTGGTTGTCATAGGAGATAAAATATTGTTGTGGTTACCAGATTCGCAAACCACCATTCAGGTCCCTTAGGTGAGGTATCTCGGTAAGTACATGTGTAGTTAGGCCCAAACCCGTTGTCTAGTGGGAATACATGTCATTTATACGTGCTGCGACTCTTCAGGATAGCCGTTTTTCTTTCACTATCTTTATTTTGGACCAACCGCCATGATCACAACCACAACATCAACCACCAACCACAACCACCGCTTCACCACAACCGCCACGACCTTCCCGTCACACTCGCCACCATCGCATCACCGTCATCTCGCGCCACTCATGGGTACCGGTGTTGGACTCATGCAGAACGCGCGTCGAACAGCGTGTACAAAATCACGGATTTTGTGCTTCAAAAACGGATCAAAAACGACACACGCCCACTTTTTGCCGTCCAATCGGTGAGCGAGGGGCGAATTGGCCCCGCCCCCAGGGCGATCGATATATGCAAATTTGTGGATCAAAAAGCCTTCACGCCCACTTTTTCTCGGGCCAATGGGGAGCGAGGTGAAAGGTCAAAGGGAGGGGGTCAAAGGCGAAGTTACGGGGGGATAAAAGGACCGTGTTCGTCAGTCAGAACGAGTAAGGAGAGAGTCGCAAAGGAGAACGAGAACGAGAAGGAGTCGAGAACGAGAAGGAGTCGGAACGAGAAGGAGTCGGAACGGAGGGGACGAGTGTGGAAGACTGGAGCCCGAAGCCTGCAGTGGCTGGAGAAGCTGAAGAGAGCCGGACGAGGGGGTGCTCGCGTCGGTGCCAGGAGCTGCACGCCCGAGGGAGGCCGGCAGCGCGACCTGGCCGAGGTGGAGACGCACACCAGGGATAATAAAGATCCTCTATACCCCGAGCATCAGCAACCCCCTCCTGTTTCCCCCCGCGCTGAGATAGTGCGACCAAGGGGGCCCCGTTCCCACCCCCGACCAGACACCGTCCACGAGGCCCGCGGGTTGCGGGGCCATCGCCGCTCCGCGTCTCATCACCAGACGGGTAGGCCCGACCCGGTCTCGGCCTCAGGCCTGCCCCATTCTTGGGGGATTTCTTTTCCTTGGTTTTGGGTATGTGTTGTCGGCGCCGTCTGTGAAGTAGAATTGTATAAGTGTTGCCGTGTGCTCGGTAGTCGGTATTAGCTCTGCACTGTGTTTTCACTTTTATGTTTGCTTTTTGTGTAAATGGAAGTGTTTTCTTTTTTTTGTGTGCATTTGGTGGAATTGTATTTGTGTGCTTCCCGTGTGCCGAGAATAAATGTGCTTTATTGTTGAACTGTTTCCCGCTTCGCTTCGTCTTTTTCCTCCATTGAATCCCCATCTTGCTTCACGTAAAGGGTTGGTAGTGGGCTGAATACGCCCGATAATTAATCGAACCGTCGAGGTCGACGATAACACCGCTCGGTTATTCTGATAGTACGGAACGGGTCGCTTAAGTGGCCCGTGTCCAAAGTCGACCTGCGGCGAGGTGCGATCGCCCGGTCTACCCTCCGCGTGGGTACTTAGGTAGTTCGAATTTGGCGAGCAACCCTATCCCACGTGGGGGCTGATTGGCTCGATCGCGGTGAGACCGAAAGGTCCACCCGTGACTGGTTCCCGGCGTTAGTCCGAGAGGGTCACGACTGGATTGTCCGTCCGGTGGGCGACGTGCCGCGATTCGAGTTACGTGGCCGTCGCACGCCGGCGGGCGCGAAGACCGCAACACTGGTGTCAGGAGTGGGATACAAATTCATCGCCCTCCTCGCGGCACTGGTATCGGAGAACAGGAAAACGGGCTCTCCTGTCTCCGGCTAAATTTACGGGAATCGGTCCAGGGGTGAGAGAAGCGACCCCCGATTCCCTCCAAATTACGAGCAAGCAAATTAACCCTTCACGAGAAGCAAGATGGCGTCTCAAGGCGAGCGGGAGCCGGGGGTATTAGAAATGTATATGTGTAATAATGTAGAGTCCATGGTCCAGGATGGAATCCCCGAGCAGGAAATGTTGATTGTGCAGGAACACGGACTCGCCCAACTGAACCCAGGGCCCGAGGTGGGTGCGGCAGCGGCCGCGGTGTATGACACCTCCCCCCCCCCTCTCCACCAAGACCCTTCCCCAACCCTTGCCGAAACGGCTCAGCTGAGTGCATCCAACATGGCCCAGCTATGCGCCATGCTGGCGGCAATGAACGAAAAGATGAATGCGAAAATGATCGAAAAAATGGATGCAAACACAAATGAAATGAAAAACGAAATGAAAGACATGAACAAGCAAATGAATGAAGTGAAAACGACGATGGATGCGAATACACAACAAATAAACGAAAAGATGGATACAAAAATGAACGGAATGGAAACAAAAATGGAAGAACTACGGGGTGAGACGCAGAACATGGGCCGAAGCCTGCAGGCGGGCATGAAGGCCGTGACCAGGGAGCTGGGAATGGCGACTTCACGTGTGGGAGCAAACGAGCTGGGTGGGGGTGCAACGGCTGACAGGCCCGCGGTGGAGGCGGGTGAAAAAATAATTCGTGGAACGTGTTGGGCGAGGGTCGTGACGATGACCGAAAGGGAAAAATTAAATGGGGAGACCAAAACGTGTGAGACGAGACACGAGGTGACGACAACAGAAATAATAGTTGAGACAAGGGAGGTAAAGGGTGAAGAGTTGGCAGAGACACGGGAGATGGGAACGATAGAGGGAAGACTACACGATGAAGATGGGGTAAGTGACGCACACACACACACGGAGGTAGTGGAGGATAATGGGGGTGAGCTCGCGGAGCGTGTAGGGACCCGGTGCGAGCAGCGGGATGGCCTCCTCCAGGAACGAGGGGAGGGAGTATGCCCCCTTGAGGCGAGTCACGACCAGGTGAGTTCGGTCGTGCTTTGCGAGGTTGAGGGGACGAGTGCTGTGGACGGGTGCACGGAGAGCTTGGGGGGTGTAGAGGCCCCGGAGACCCTTGTGGGGACACAAATCCCCAGTGTGGTTGTCCCTGTGTGTGTGGTGCAAGGCGTGGGTGCGTCCCCGTGTGTGGAAGCGACCCCGTGTGTGAGTGGTGTGGTGGCGATGGTGCCAGAGTGCGTGCTTCCCAGCACGCCGGGTGTGGATGGGGCACCGTGTGTGAGTGAGGCCGTGTGTGTGAGTGAAACGGCCAGTATGAGTGAGGCACCACGTGTGAGTGGTGTGGTGGCGATGGTGCCAGAGTGCGTGCTTCCCAGCACGCCGGGTGTGGATGGGGCACCGTGTGTGAGTGAGGCCGTGTGTGTGAGTGAAACGGCCAGTATGAGTGAGGCACCACGTGTGAGTGGTGTGGTGGCGATGGTGCTGGAGTGCGTGCTTCCCAGCACGCCGTGTTTGGATGAGGCACCGTGTGTGGATGAGGAACCGTGTGTGGAAGAGGCCGTGTGTGTGAGTGATACGGCCAGTATGAGTGAGGAACCGCGGGTGAGTGCCCCCGCGTGTATGAGTGAGGGACGTTGTGTGGAAGAGACCGCGTGTGTGAGTGTCGCCGTGTGTATGAGTGAGGTACCGCGGGTGAGTGCCCCCGCGTGTATGAGTGAGGCACGGTGTGTGGATGAGGCACAGCGGTTGAGTGCCCTCGCGTGTGTGGGTGAGGCACCGCGGGTGAGTGCCCCCGCGCGAGTGAATAGAGCACCACGTGTGAGTAGTATGGTTTGTGTGAGTAGTGAGGCACGCGTGAGTGAACGGCCGTGTGCAAGGTCGCTGTGTGCCAGGGAGACCGTGTGTGTGAGAGAGCGGTATGTGAGGGAGATGTCGGTTGGCATGCGGGAGCACGCAGCCGCGTCTCCCGGTGTGAATGTGATGGAGTGGACTGTGTGCGTCGTAACACGCAGGTGTGCGTGGGTTGAATGGCGACGACGAAGGCGACATGAGAAGAAAGAAAGCCGAGTAGCGGCTGTAGTTGTTTCGAGGACCGTGCCGGGTTCACCCAGCAGTGAGCACGCGGTTCGTGCTGTGCAACGCACGAGACCACCACGTGCTCGCTTGCGAGAGTGAAGTCCCGGTCCGGAAACGCACGCGGTGGATTTGCCGATCCCGCGGACGGACAAAGTTTAGGCAGGTAAACGGATTTGGACCGGACGGGTTCTCCACGCGATCGTGCGTGTTAAGCTCCAACGGGCAAAGCACATGTGTTCGCGTGGGGAACCCCTCGAGACGTGGGGCTTGTGTTTTTTTTTTTTGCGCACGGTGACGTCATGGCTGCACGTGTGGTTGGAATCCGGCAGGAGGGGTATCCCGGCCGGATGGTCCCGTCCAAGGAGGGACGAGGAACACGTGCAGCTGCATGACGTCACGGACAGGTGCAAAGTGCGTGAGCTCTGAGTTGCCGCGCAGGTGCTGCGCATAAAAAAAAAAAAGGAAAAAGCAAGCCTCACTTTCGGGTGCACAGGATTCCTGGGCAAGGGGTGAAAGACCCCCTTACCTGGGCACAGGATGGAAACTAGTTAGGGGGAAGGGTTAGCTTAGCTAGACCGACTTCATGGGGCGGGGGTAAGTCCTCATGGAGTCCGTGGAATGGAATAGTTAGAGGGATTTAGTGAGCTTTAGGTTGGGAAATAAAATGATTTATTTGAGGACATGGACAGACTTGTGAATGTGTAGAGGGGACGTAGCTTAGCTACGTAGGTTAAAAGGAACGTGCTACTAGTTTAAGGGACGACGTGGGAGCACGAGTTAGTTAGGGGATGTAGTTAGAAGGATGGCAGAGTTCAGTGGTGAGTGTGTTGGAGAGTTGTGAGGTGAGTACTTGTTGAGTGAGTGAGGCCAGCGGGTCTGTGTGTATGGAGTGAATGGGGAATGCATGGTGCGATGAGTGATTGGGGGGAGGAGTGACTCCCGCCCAAGGGACCCCGGGGTCAGTATAAAGTGAGTTAGGGGGTTAGTCAAATTTACAAAACGGAGGTCGTTTTGTTGTTGGTGGGAAAGTAGGCTCGAGACCCATTTGGAGGGGTGCAGGAGCCCTGTTGACGGGCTTGGGAGCGTGGCTGCGAAAGGTGAGTATCGCTGAGTGGGTACCCCGGGCACCAGGCTAGTCGGCCGCGGTAGGCCAAGGGCCCATGGGGGGCCGGGATAGAGTAGTGGGCACGGGTGCGCCTGCTTGGTGCGGGGGCCCGGGGCGCCATTAGCCGCGTGGGCAGTGTTGTGGGCACGGGTGACCCTCGGAAAGGGGCCCGGGAGGCCGGCCTGCCACGTGTGCGTTTCAGGGGAGGTGCCATGGGGGGCACTCCCCGGTGTTAGGGAGCTGGTAGGCTCGGAGGCAGTGTAGTGCCCGGGGGTGCCATAGCGGGAGAATCGGCAGAGGGTCGTGCCTGCCAAAGGGAGCCACGTGTCCCAGCCAGGAGACCGTGTGAGGGCACGGAGAGAAAATTGGGGGGCGAGGCCCGAAATTGTGAGGACACCAACACAGGCGACGGGAAACTGGGTTGTTAGAACCAATAGTTTTAGCGAGAGGCGCTTGTTGAAAGCCCCGGGGTAGTTTAAGAGTTAATGGTTAGGGTAGATTAGGAGATGTACCCCTCCGCACCATCCATCCCCTCGCTGTCGTTGTGGGCCGCTGGACCCACTTGGTGTTAAGATCGCCAAACTCTGGGGAGGCCATTCTGAGGCTTGAGTTGGGCCTCGACACAGGACGTTAGCTCTCCCTTATTCCCCTCCGGGAAGGGAACGTAGGGGTTGGGAGTAGGCTAGGTGACAGGATAGGTTAGCCGAACAAGGACGATAAAGGGGGTTAGGGGACGATTTATAGTGGGGGAGTAAAAATAAAAACAACAAAAAAATAAGTTGGGGCTAAATTGGGGTTTGACAAATTAAGGGAGTGGGTATGTACAGTGACAGGCAAAGGCGATAGGTTGGGAGGGAGACAGGTAGGTAGGTCTGAGCCCGCCTTCCAAGTGGCCAGCACCACCGCACTCCCTCCACCAACCTCCATTGAACGGCAAAGGCTGGCCAACTTCATCGGCTGGCCGTGTTTTGCTTCAAGGCGGAGGCCGGCCAACTTCATCGGCAGCTGTGTGCTGCAAGGCCTGTGCCGGCCAGTTCATCTGCTGGCTGTTTTTCTTCGAGGCCTGTGCCGGCCTGGTTCTGCGGGCTGAGTTTGCCTGCAGCGGCCTTCTTCTGCGGGCTGTGTTTGCCTGCTGCCTTTGCCATGCCATGCCCACTGCCCCTGTTCACCAGCCCCCGTTCAATTTTTGCTTTGCCCCCCCTGTTCGTTTCCATGTGCGCCAGGATCTGAAAGCAACAGTTTGCAAGCTGCAAGAACTGCCCTGTTGGCAGCTACAACACGGGCCTGCAGTGGCGGCCCGTGCACCGTGTTTGTGTTCATCCATCCATTCGTTGTGCTCATTGCGTGGGCCACTTGAGCTGGCACGGAGACTGCGTTGTGCAGCCCATGCACCGTTGTGGTTCACTGCGTTCAGTTCAAAAGGGAAGGCCTTGGACTGCGTGTGAGCAGCCAGCCACGTTCCCTGTCACCTGCATTGTTTGAGCCAGAGACTGCATGTGGGCAGCCTGGCTCCCTGCTAACTGCTTTCTTTTTGCAGAGTTCAAAGATCCTGGGCCATGGTTTAGTGTAAAATTTGTAAGTTAAGGTTAAGATGTACTGTACATATGAGTGCGCCCCCGGCATGTCTGTCTAGCGCCGGCAATTTTATTTAAGTCGTCCGTGTGAGTGAGTTTGTTTAGGTAGTTACGCAGCCCTCAGGTTATTTATTTTGGGGACACGAATACCATGAATGT
>NW_028223585.1:0-7000 GCF_056783735.1 Eptatretus burgeri
TCTCCCTGTCCCCCTCCTCGCTCATGCATTCCTCTCACCTTCCCTTCCTCCCCCTTTTTCTTACCCCTTAATATTCCCATCAGTGAAGCGATGGGTTGTATTTTCTTGGAGATAATAAATAAATAAAAACCTCAATACATCAACATGTATACTATTTAATATATATATATATATATATATATATATATATATATATATATATATATATATATATATGTATGTATATAATGTATACTATTTTACATTTGCAATTCTGTGAGACAATAAAAAAGAGAGCGAAATCTGACTTAAATGCAAAGGTGATGTGAAGAAAATGTGTCCGATTCGTTTATATCAGTTCTGTTATGTTCAAAAGAAGAAATAGATATTGCCATTGCAAGAGGCAGCTGACACAAAGATGTTTCTCAACCCTCCATCATTAGACACTACAAATGAAATTTCATAAATTTGATGAAAATAGTTTGAAGAGTATCCGATGGAGTAAGGCATGCACAGATCACATTCGTGGGTCCACTTCATTAGGTTATCTGGATCTCTACACTACAGGATATTATTCCCTCAGAGGTGGGAAAACGCCTCTCGTGAAATAGCTGTTCAGGCTTTCAACCTCCAGTGGTTGGCCTAATTGCACTTCTTTGGAGAAACCTGGGGAACAGGTGACTCATGATATAACCGTGTCTACACATTTCATCTCAAATCAATCAATTTGCTCAATTATCAGGCTCGATAATTTAGATCCTTAATTATAAATGGTATGGAACATGATGCGATGTGCTCGCTACACACAAAATTGGCCAATACGGGCCATATATCTACAATGCAGCACTGGGCTAACGTGTTGTCTTGAATTCCAGGGTATTATCTGGGAAGAGACAAATGGTACATAATTCCACAATCATGCCAAATAGTCCAAAAGGAAGTGGTGATGCCCAACACAAGCTTAATTCATTGAAAGCCATATACAGATATCTGACCATTCCTCAATCGACCACAAATGCCACGGAATGATGCACAGCTGCAAATTTCAAGACAAATGAACAATACGACTGCTCAATTGAAACAAAGTTCGACATATGACCCTTGGGAATGCGGTGCAACCAATATGCAGAACTAACGGCATCGTGCAACTTATCACAGAAATGTTTTTGTGTCCAAACATGGAGAACTTTATGTGCCTATCGTTTCTAACAATGACTCCGTGGTTTGAATCAGGCAATATACAAGCTGCAACATGGCAAATAATGAAAGGCCTGTCTTTTGCAACCCAATATTCATTCCTCTATCGCTCGAACCTGTGCAACTGTTTACATGGCCAGATATATACTCGTACTCTCAGCATGTTGCTGACTCTCCTCAATCAACAACATGAACATCTGAACACAACAGGAACCAAAATTCCAACTTTTTGAAATAACCTTGGCCACATCGAATGTGATAACGCTAGTTTGTGTAACATGGGATTTTTTGTGACCACGTATGCAAAAATATGGATTTTTTTTTCCCAACTTCTGCATAAAATTTTTATTAACGTGGAGCACCTAAGGAAAACTCAAACCAAATGTTGCAGAGTGTATACTTAACAGCATGAAGTGGATAATTAACACTGAACAACAAAAATTTTTTACTGGAGATGTGTAAAGTGATTTAGACTAATTTGGGTACGCTGATTTCAAAATCATAACTGTTTTGCTGTATCACGTCAGGATTTTCAGTAACAGAAATATTCCCATTGCCTAGAAGTCAGGATTTCAATTAAATTTACAAAAATTCATTTATTCATTTATTTCATCATGAATGCTTCAAAATTATAGAAATTACAGAAAAACTCCACTAGAATGTAATTAAAAATGCTTTAGGCATTTGGCTTTGCGTTTGTGCTGCTCTGTGTCAGTTTCACGATGCAGGAACCAGCAGAAATCGCCCATCATGTTCGGGTTGTGCCGCCCTTGGTAACGCGTCTCCATGAGTGAAATCTCTTGGTGGAATCGCTCGCCGTGCTCGTCCGAGACTGCTCCCAAGTTGTCAGGGAAGAAGTTCAGGTGCTGGTGTAGGAAATGGATTTTCAGGGACATCCTGGAGCCAAGTTTCCTGAAGGACTCCAGCAGCTGCTGCACTATTTCTTCATAGTTGTCCACGCGCTCGTTCCCCAAGAAGTTGTCCGTCACAGCTTTGAAGCTCCTCCACGCTGCCAGCTCTTTGGGGTTTAGAGTTGTCGGAAAAGTTTCGTCCTTCATAATCTGTCGGATTTGCGGTCCAACAAAGACACCAGCCTTGATCTTGGCCTCCGACAAGGTGTTGCCAAACTTTTCCTTGAGGTATAAAAACCCACGCCCATTCAGATCCATTGCCCGTACAAAACTTTTCATCAAGCCGAGCTTTATGTGGAGTGGTGGAAGGAAAACCTTGGCTGGGTCGACAAGGGCGACATGCTTCACATTGTGTCGACCAGGTACATGCTCTTTTCGCTCTTCCCAATCTTTCTTCGTCCAGTGATTCTTGTCGTCTCTGCTATCCCAGAGACAAAGGAAGCACATGTATTTCGTGTAGCCTGACTGCAGCCCTAACAACAGCGCCATCACTTTCAAGTCTCCGCAGATGTGCCAGTTGAAGTCATTGTACTTGATGGAATCAAGCAGCTGCCGCATAGTCTCATAGGTCTCTGTCATGCCGAACATGTGAGCCAGTGGGACTGATGGTTTCTCGTTGCCATTGTGGAGCAAAACAGCCTTCAAGCTGTTCTTCCCCGAGTCGATGAAGAGGCGCCAGTCTGCAGGATCGTGATCACACCCAAGTTCTTTCAACAGACCGTTGATGTCACTGCAGAATGTCATCGTGTCTTCCATCTCAAAGAACTCAGCCATGTCTCTGTGACGTGCTCTGAACAAGGATATCTTGGTGTTAGGTTCAAGTAGATTCCACTGCTGCAGCCTTGATCCAAGCAGCTCTGCCTTCGCCTTTGACAGCGAGAGATCTCTTACAAGATCATTTAAGTCTCCCTGGTTCAGAAGGTGTGATTCTTGAGTGTCGGGTTCAAAAGGTTCATAATCACCATCCTCTTCACCACTGCTTTCAGCTATGTTCTGATCAGCTGGAGGTGTTGGAACGGGGTTCTCGTCATCATGAGGCACAGGTTTACGAGCAGAGACGCAGTCAGCGTACTTGATGTGACCTTTATTCTTCTTGTTGAAGCCGGCGATGCTTGTGCAGCAGAAATAACAATCATCATGATGATTCTGCGGCTCACGCCATATCATGGGCACCGCAAATGGCATGCTCGCGCGCTTGCCCACCAACCACTGAGTCAAGGTTGTGTGACAGCTTGTGCAGCAGATGTGTGGTGCCCAGCTCTGTTCTTGGTCCCCCACCTTACACCCGAAGTAGTGAAAGTAGGCGGCCTTCATTTTCACTGCTGTAGATATACTTCGCTGTTGATCTTTTTTGGTATACAGACCACAGACATAACAGAAGTTGTCAGGATGATTGGTACAGGAACGCCTACTCATCTTTATCTGAAAGAAAGAAATATAACACAAGTTAACAACAATTGTACGAAATAGACATGTTAAAGACATATGTAAATTTCATTGAAATCCTGACTTCTAGGCAATGGGAATATTTCTGTTCCTGAAAATCCTGACGTGATACAGCAAAACGGTTATGATTTTTGAAATCAGCGTACCCAAATTAGTCTTAATCACTTTACACATCTCCAGTAAAAAAAATTTTTTTAAATTTGTTGTTCAGTGTAATCATACGAGGATGGAGAGCCAGTCATCACCCACCAAAATGATCAGATCTGGGTTAAGTTACAATGCAATGTCTTGGCAAAGTAAAGAAATGCCAGTTATGATAAACATAACCATGCCATGGCTTTTTTTTGTTTTTTACATATTATATTGTTGTGGAAATGGCTCCGAGGGTTTACTAATGCTGAGAATAGAGCAGTTATTTTCTTAAAATGAATGGTTAGACACTTTAGAGAAAGTGTAAAGTGATTCATCGTGCTATTAAACGTGCATGGCTTTACGTCTAGTTAGCTGACGTCGACCTATCACAATGTCTGTCAAAAATGATCAAACCCTTTTGACCCCATTTTAGCTCATCTGGAACGTAGATCCATGGAGCTTATGGGATGGCACGTTGTCTGTCTATCCACAAATACTTTCAACTTCTCTGCAACTACACATACGATTTCGATGAAACTTTACCACAATGTTCATCACCTGTGTCTGTGTCAAAGTTTGTTCATGGCATTAAAAAAAACAGAAATAGGGCCCTAAAATGGGGTCTATGGGGGTTACCCCACAAAATAGGTATTTGCTTTCTTCTCAGAAACTACACATGCAATTCTGAATGAAACTTGACCACAACCTTCATCCCTTTTGACACATACCAAAGTTTGTTCATGGCATTATAATTTTTTTTTTAATCTGAGTGTGAGAGGGTCCACAGAGGGAGTTTACTGTGGGTGGGGGGGGTTGCCCCCCAAAATATGTATTTGCTTTCTTCTCCGAAACTACAGAAACAATTTCGATGAAATTTGACCACAGCCTTCATCACCCGTGATGTACCAATGTTTGTTCATGACATTAGAAAAATCAGGGTATAAGGGTGTGTAAAGGGGGGTGCCCCCCAAAATATTATTTGCTTTCTTCTCCAAAACTACACACACAATTTCGATGAAACTTGACCACAATCTTTATCACCCATGATGTACCAAAGTTTGTTCATGGCATAAAAAAATTAATCAATAAGCATTCACTTTCTTCTCCATTATATATTTTTTGGGTCATCGATGCCAACTAGTTCCCTGGTTATCTTATCCAGCTGCTAGCAGGTGAGCGCCCAAGGGTATTGCACCTATGTTTACTGTTTTACCCTCTGTAATGTATTTTATGTCTCTTTAAAGCACTCGCTTGGCCTTGCGGCACAGGTTTTGGCGGGAGAGCGTCAAAGGCGCCATCAGCCACGACCCATTGCTGCAGAATATCGGGGTGAAGGTTTTTGGTGGGGGGGGGCTTCATTGACTGTTGCTTTTTCAAATTTTCTGCAAATCTCACGGGATTGTAAATTGCACAGGTGATCGTGACGGGCCATTTTAAAATCACAATATAGTGCCTAAAGGCTTTTGTAGCTAGCTTCGTGAAAGGGAATATTAAATGATGCCCGCCACCATTCTGAGTGGGTACAGGGAAGTGTTGTGTGTGTGTGTGTGTGTGTGTGTGTGTGTGTGTGTGTGTGTGTGTGTGTGTGTGTGTGTGTGTGTGTGTGTGTGTGTGTGTGTGTGTGTGTGTGTGTGTGTGTGTATATACAGGGGGCTGCAAAAGTAGGTATACAGTAATGTATACAGTACAGTAATATGCTCCTCATCTGTTAAATTACTAACCATCGTTACATTTCCACTTTACCTGCAAATAAAAGATGTATTATAGAAAAAATTACGAAAATAAAAATATTTTAAATGGTAATAATGATTTTAATGAATTAAATGAATTCGAGTATTAAATGAATCCTAGCACCACTATTATAATACTGGTAATACTGGTATAATCCTTACTGTATACCTACTTTTGCAGCCATATATATATATATATATATATATATATATATATATATATATATATATATATATATATATATATATATATATATATATATATATATATATATATATATATATATATATATATATATATATTGTTACGGAAATGGCCCTTATTAGGCTACTACATATAGGATTAGATCAGATTCCCCATTAAATGCATGTTTAGTCAGGTTCTTCGGTAAAACGGACGTTACATGTGTGTCGGGAGATGTAGGATGCATGTTTATTGTTCGTACAGTGGTGGTGTGCCGAGGGCTTCTTCTTCTTCCATCCCCATCCCGGACGAGGCCCCGCCCAGTCGGTCGAGAGGGAGTGGCCAAAAAGAGGAAGTGAAACTGAGGGGAGGAGTTTTGTCGGGTTCGTAAAGGGGGAGGAGCCAGTGGGTTGCAAGCGAGCGAACGAAGACCTCGTGAAAAGGTTCAATTTGGGGAAACAGTCGGTTTTGAGGCGTGCTCGGGTTTCGAAGCAAGTGGCTTGGGAAGCGAGCGAACAAAGACCTCGTGAAAAGGTTCAGTTTGGGCGAACAGTCGGTTTTCGAGGCGTGCTCGGGTTTCGAAGCGAGCGAACGAGGACCTCGTGGAATGGTTTAGTTTGGGGAAACAGTCGGTTTCGAGGAGTGCTCGGGTTTCGAGGCGAGAAGGAAAGGAAAAAGTGGGAAGAAACTGAGAGGACGGAGGTGATTCTGGCGTGAGAGAAGCGGCAGTCGACTTTGAGAGGCAAGCGAAGAAAAGGAAAGAGAGGGGGTGATTCTGCCAAGAGAGAAACGGCAGTCGGCTTTGAGAGGGAAGCGAGCGAACGAAGACCTCGTGAAAAGGTTCAGTTTGGGAAAACAGTCGGCTTTGAGGCGTGCTCGGGGTCGAAGCGAGCGAACGAAAAAGAAACTGTGGTGAAAGGGTGAGCGCCGAGGTGGGGCCGATCGGCTGTACACGGGACAGTTGTGTCTGTTTTTCATGAGGAACGAGCCGAAAGAAAGGCAGGGAAGGCAACAGAGAAACGACGAGTGTCTGTTTGCGATCTGCTTCGTAAAGGAGGCATAGAAATGACGAGAGGCTGCCTGCACATCGAGTGGGCGATCGACTTTCATGAGAAGGTCCTCGACGACGTTTTGGAATCCCATGGACCCATCCTGCGGAGCCCGGCAACTCGAGTTGGCCTTGTCTGGTGGGCAGGCCAGGCCTGGATTTGTATGCTGGACCTTGTGAGGGCCCAGCTGGGGCATACCACCGTCGATATAACGGTCTTGTACCGCTGACATTGCGTGGGGCCAGAACGTGCTGAGGAGGGCATGCACACGCGGGTGCCTTGAGAAGAGGGAGTGCGGCGCCGCCGTCTTGCCACGCGGCGTGTTCAAGCTGGGGGCTCGAATCCATGGACATCCGCTTGTTACGAGCGACA
>NW_028223586.1:5000-7000 GCF_056783735.1 Eptatretus burgeri
CTGTCACACACACACACACACACTGTCACACACACACACACACACACTGTCACACACACACACACACTGTCACACACACACACACACACACACACTGTCACACACACACACACACACACACACACACACTGTCACACACACACACACACACTGTCACACACACACACACTGTCACACACACACACACACACACACTGTCACACACACACACACACACTGTCACACACACACACACACACACACACACACACACACTGTCACACACACACACACACACACACACACACTGTCACACACACACACACTGTCACACACACACACACACACACTGTCACACACACACACTGTCACACACATACTGTCACACACACACACACACACACACTGTCACACACACACACTGTCACACACGCACACACACACACTGTCACACACGCATACACACACTGTCACACACACACACTGTCACACACACACACTGTCACACACGCATACACACACTGTCACACACACACACTGTCACACACACACACACAAGCACGCACACACTGTCACACACACACACACACACACACACACACACTGTCACACACACACACACACTGTCACACACACACACACACTGTCACACACACACACACACACACACACACTGTCACACACACACACACAGTCACACACACACACACACACACACACACACACACTGCCACACACACACACACTGTCACACACACACACACACCCTGTCACACACGCACACACCCTGTCACACACACACCCTGTCACACACACACCCTGTCACACACACACCCTGTCACACACACACACACCCTGTCACACACACACACACTGTCACACACACACACACACACACACACACACACACACACACACACACACACACACACACTGTCACACACACACACACACACTGTCACACACACACACACACACACACACACACACACACACACACACACACTGTCACACACACACACACACACACACACTGTCACACACACACACACTGTCACACACACACACTGTCACACACACACACACACACACACACAGACACACACACGCACAGTGTCACACACACACACAGTGTTACACACACACACACAGTGTCACATACAGTGTCACACACACAGTGTCACACACACACAGTGTCACACACACAGTGTCACACACACACACAGTGTCACACACACACACAGTGTCACACGCACAAACACACTGTCACACACACACTGTCACACACACACTGTCACACACACACACTGTCACACACACACACACACACACACACACACACACACACACACACACACACTGTCACACACACTGACACACACTGTCACACACACGCACTGACACACACACACTGTCACACACACACACACTGACACACACACACACTGTCACACACACACACACACTGTCACACACACACACACACACACACACACACACTGTCACACACACACACACTGTCACACACACACACACACACACACACACACACACACTGTCACACACACACACACACACACACACACACACTGTCACACACACACACACACACACTGTCACACACACACACACACACACTGTCACACACACACACACTGTCACACACACACACACACACTGTCACACACACACACACACTGTCACACACACACACACTGTCACACACACACACACACTGTCACACACACACACACACACACTGTCACACACACACACACACACACACACACACTGTCACACACACACACACACACACACACACACACACACACACACACTGTCACACACACACACTGTCACACACACACACTGTCACACACACACACTGTCACACACACACACACACACACTGTCACACACACACACTGTCACACACACACACACACACACTGTCACACACACACACACTGTCACACACACACACACACACACACACTGTCACACACACACACACACACACA
>NW_028223588.1:5000-7000 GCF_056783735.1 Eptatretus burgeri
GGTGCGAGATAACCATCATAACTCTACTCAAAATCCACAATTGGTCGTAATTTAGCCCTACAACAACTAAATTGGTACATGAGGAAGTCGCCCGTGATTGGTCAAAACCGAGACATTCAATCCCGCGATATTTAAGGGTTTACTGCATATGCACAAACAGTAGGCATGTTTTTGCTTCATAAAGTAACCTGGGTTAATTATTTTCGGAAAACGATCGCGGCAGCAGTCGGTGGCCAATACATACATCTTTTCTGCTAGTTTTAATGGTCACAATCACCCCCTCCATCCCGCTATGGTGACCCGCTTACAGAGGGAACCACACCCTTGCGGGGGGAATTTTTTTATGGTGGTCACGATCTGACCCTTGGGTATCTCAAACACGTACCGGTAAACAAAATTTGAGTGGAGATTGGCCCAACTGTGTATTTTTTTCGGTAATTTTCAGATGTACACATACATACGAAGAGCAGATCGCTTCATTTTATATTGTAGGATATTATTGAAAGAAAAAAAAAAATAAAAAGGTCCAAAGCAGTCTCTAAGAGGATTCACCTCAATTAGAATTTAATGCATTTGGTCCGACAAATTAGTGCAGAGACAGCGCATTTCTAAGCTGTCGAATGGGTTTGATTCCTGACCTGACGATCATCTGTCTGAATGGTGTTTCACAAACGAGGCTTTGCATCACCAAATGCACCATCCCTCGGATGTATGACAAACCGCTTTGCCTTCTGCTCGCATCAATTGGTGTATGTTAAAATAAAAAGAAACCCAACAGCACGAGTCCTCACCCATTTTCCTTTGTTCCTCGGATGAGCCTGGTAATTTGGCGCCTGAGTTGGGTTTAGTTCCATTCTTGTATATATAAGTTTGCATGTTCTGTTTCTTCCCTATCTGTGTATGTAGATCACCACATTTGTTCCGTGCATTAATTATCGTGTCCTGTCCTTCCTTGTTCCACATTAATTTTACAATCAAGTAGTATTTGTAAAAATACAAAAAATATATATATATAAAAAAAAAACTTTTTCCAACCTTCTGCCTTCCCATGCGAGAAAACGTCACTTTATTTCAACAATCCTTGGGGGATGACGAATTGATAAATGAACACAGTGTAAATTCTATTCAAAGATCATTTGGTCATTTGCTGGGGTCAAAGACACTCGGCGTGACGGTCAACGCAATAGTACGAAAACAAATCAGTTTTTCTGATCCCAAAAAAAATTGAATTACCAACAGTAATTTGGTCCACGACAGACTTACGTTGGTCTCATCGGGGTAAAGTATATCATCGTAAGGACCCACGATGCAGCTGGAGAACTTGCTGAAAATGATTGGTTCTTTTGGCACCTTCACATGCTGCTCGAGGCAGTGGTCACGGTAGTTCATTCCCACGCAGATCACCTTGTCTGGTCCGACCACGGGAGCAAGGATACGAGTACTGGACCGTGGAAGCACTGGGGCACCATTTTTGAGGGCCCTGTGCAGTGCGACATGCAAGCACAATCACCATACTATGCCTGTTGGCAGAGCCAGAGGAAAAAATAAACACGAAACATGGCAAGCATAACAAGTTCCTGCGAAATCCATAAAACAAATATAGCTTTAATAATTGGTGGTTGAATTCAATGACCAAATATGCAAATCCTGTACAAATTTCAAGTCAATCGGATGAAAAATTGAGGATTTTAGAAATACCACCTTAGTTGTTGACCTTTGGCCTATGTTGACCTAAAAACAATAGGCGTCTTGCTTATGAATGATGAACTCACCCATGTCTATCTTACTGGTAATATCATATGAGCAATCAAAACTGTCACTACCGTTAACAAAAAGATAAAGGGGTTAGGATTAGTTATACTAACAAAATCACTTGCATGTAACGTTCTCAATGTGTGAATTTTTCGAAGAAATCTCTTCTACGAGCCTGGACTCTGTATAGCAAAAACAAACAATAAAAAAAACATTTCACCAATAAAGGTGAAACACTCGAGGGTAAA
>NW_028223589.1:0-7000 GCF_056783735.1 Eptatretus burgeri
TCTGGAGAAGAAGATGTTTGAAGGTGTTAAGGTTTTTTCAAGATGGCCGCCAAATCATGTGACGTATCAACAACAAATTAACAAACTTGAAAGAGGACCTCAGGGGGAATGTACCTGTAAAGTTTCGCCTTAATCTGCCTAGCCCTTCTGGAGAAGAAGATTTAAAAAAAAAAAACACTAAAAAACAAGATGGCGGCCGAATTACGTCATCGATGACATCAAAAAAAACATTTTTGACGATGAATTTTGGTGTAGATGACGCTCAGAATTTTTCAGATTTTTCCTATATGGCGTTCTACTTGACGAATTTTCACCGGTATATCGCTTCACCTATGACGTCACGAAAAATCACACGTGTTCCCCATAGGGAGCTTAGTAAAATGTATCAAACGAAAAATTTTTCCATTGCACGGTTTCCGAGATACAGATGTCCAAAGTTTGTCGCTTTTTTCAAGATGGCGACCGTACCACGTGACCAATGACGTCATAATCATAACGTCATTGTGCTATCAAAAAAGATACATACTATGGTGAAAATTTCCTGTCGATCGGACTTAGTGTTCCAGAGAAAATGACTTTTAAAGCGAAAAAAACTGGAAATTTTGCAAATTTACGGCGGAAGAAAAATAATAATAAAAATAATAATAATAATAATAAACAGAAGAAAAACAATAGGTTATCCAGTCCATTTGACTGGATACCCTAACTAGAACTGCCACTTTATAACTGCTGGCAGTGATGACCGGGTACCCAGTCCGTCCGCCTTTGATACAACATGGGACTTTCTGCAGATGACAGTCGCAAAGTTTCGCATTCATGGGGAAAGTGGTTCCAGAAAAAACATTATTGAAGAGTGATGCAAACAGAGGCATGCTTCGATATGGCGTGGGACTGAAGAGCTGCGAACCGGGCAGCAAAAAGCGTTCAATTTCCTTATTACTGGCGAACAGATTCAAATAATTAAATAATTCTGGCTGCCAAACCGTGTGACCGATCAGGTTGAAATTTTAAACTTTTGTTTCTCATGTCGGCTAAATTAGAAATTTGAAGTTTCGTATATATAGAAGCAGTGGTTCCAGAGTAAACATTAATTAATATTTCTCCTTCAATCCAAGATGGCGGCCAAACCATGTAACTTGTGATGTCATAATTTTCACCACATGTGTAAACACAATCCTAGACGATAAGTGCAAATTTTCGCTTCGCTAGGTTAAGCAGTTCCAGAGAAAACATTATTTAATATTTTTCTTAAAACCAACATGGCTGCCAAACCCTGGGCCCAATCCCGTTGAAATTTCAAACCCTCATTCCGCATGACTGTTGCACCATAAAGGTGATGTTTCACATTTATTGATGCAGTAGTACCAGAGTAAACATTAATTAATATTTTTCCTTCAATCCAATATGGCTGCCAAACGTTGCATCGTACCTCAAAAGGGGGTGGGAACTTTTTATTCGTCATGGAGAGGCGGTCATAGTGGTCGAGTTTCGCCTGGATCTGTTCAGCCGTTTCAGAGAAAAAGACGTTTGAAGATATTGTTTTTCAATCCAAGATGGCTGACGAACCATGTGACCTATGACATCAGAAATTTAAATTCTGCTTCCAACTGGGTATTGGAACACGTTTGTGAAGTTTCGTGTTAATCGGTAAAGGTGCGTTTTTCTATCCAAGATGGCCGCCAAACCATGTGACGTGTGATGTCATAATTTTTATCAGGCGTGCATACTGCCCTCTCGATGATAATTACAAATTTTCGATTCGTTTGGTGAAGCGGTTCCAGAGAAAAGATTATTTAATATTTTTCTTAAATCCAAGATGGCGGCCAAACCATGTGACTTATCAATTCGAAATTAACAAACTTATATCGACTTACTCTCCCGAATATAGTTCTGAAATCTCGCCTTCATTGGACCAGCGCTTTTGGAGAAGAAGATGTTTGAAGGTTTTAGGGTTTTTTCAAGATGGCCGCCAAACCATGTGACCGATCAAGAAGAAATTAACAAACTTGAGAAAGGACCTCATGGGGAATATATGTGTGAAGTTTCGTCTTAATCTATCTTGCCCTTCTGGAGAAGAAGATTTTTAAAATTTATTCATTTTCAATCCAAGATGGCTGCCGAATCTTGTGACCTATGATATCATAAATTTAAATTCTGCTTTCCATCGTCGACCCGAACAAGTGTGTGAAGTTTCGTGAAAATCGGATAAGGTCTATTTTTCCATCCAAGATGGCCGCCAAACCATGTGACTTCTGAGGTAAAACTTTTTACCATGTATGCAGACTTGAGGGAGGAAGGCAATTGCAAATTTTCACTTTGATGGCTTATGAAATACCAGAGAAAACATTATTTAATATTTTTCTTAAATCCAACATGGCGGCCAAACCATGTGACCTATCACTTTGCAATTAACAAACTTGCATCGCATACATATCCCGAATATAGTTGTGAAATCTCGCCTTCATGGGACCAGCGCTTCTGGAGAAGAAGATGTTTGAAGGTTTTAGGGTTTTTTCAAGATGGCCGCCAAACCATGTGACGTATCAACAACAAATTAACAAGCTTGAAAGAGGACCTCAGGGGGAATGTGCCTGTAAAGTTTCGCCTTAATCTGTCCAGCCCTTCTGGAGAAGAAGATTTTTAAAAAAAAAATTTTCAAAACAACATGGCGGCCAAATTACGTCACCGATGACGACAAAATATTTTTTTTCTACGATGAATTTTTGTGTAGATGACGCTCAAGAAATTTCAAATTTTTGCCATGTGGCGTTCTACTTGACGAATTTTCACTGGGATACCTCTTCACCGATGACGTCACGAAAAATCACACGTATTCCCGAGAGGGAGCTTGTTAAAATGTATGAAGCGAAATTTTTTTTACCCTAGAAGATTTCAGAGATACAGAGCTCCAAAGTTTTTCTGTTTTTTCAAGATGGCGCCCGTACCATGTGACCTATGACGTCATAATTATCAATTATGTATGCTATCAAAAAAGATACATATTTGGTGAAAATTTTGTGTCGATTGGTCTTACCATTTCTGAGAAAATGGCATTTAAAGCGAAAAAATTTGGAAATTTTGCAAATTTACGGCGGAAGAAAAATAATAATAACTAGAACTGCCACTTTATAACTGCTGGCAGTGATGACCGGGTACCCAGTCCTTCCGCCTTTTGATACAACATGGGACTTTCTGCAGATGACAGTCACAAAGTATCGCTTTGATCGGGAAAGTGGTTCCAGAGAAAACATTATTTAAGAGTGATACAAACACAGGCCTGCTTCGAGACGGCGCGGAACAGACGAGTTACGAACCGGGCAGCACAAAGCATTCAATTTCGTTATTACTGGCTTCCAGATTCAAATAAATAAATAATTCTGGCTCCCAAACCGTGTGACCGATCAGGTTGAAATTTTAAACTTTTGTTTAGCATATCACCTGAATTATAAATGTGAAGTTTCGCATATATAGAGGCAGCCGTTCCAGAGTAAACATTAATTAATATTTATCCTTCAATCCAAGATGGCGGCCAAACCATGTGACTTGTGATGTCATAATTTGCACCACGTGTGCAAACACGATGGTGGATGATAACTGCAAATGTTCGCTTCTCCAGGTTAAGCAGTTCCAGAGAAAACATTATTTAATATTTTTCTTAAAACCAACATGGCTGCCAAACCCTGAGCCCGATCCCGTTGAAATTTCAAACGCTCATTCCGCTTGAGCGTTCCACCATAAACTTGATGTTTCACATTTATTGATGCAGTATTTCCAGAGTAAACATTAATTAATATTTTTCCTTCAATCCAATATGGCTGCCAAACGTTGCGTCGTACCTCAAAAGGGGGTGAGAACTTTTTATTCGTCATGGAGAGGCGGTCATAGTGGTGGAGTTTCACATGGATCTGTTCAGTCGTTTCAGAGAAAAAGACGTTTTAAGATATTATTTTTCAATCCAAGATGGCTGACGAACCATGTGACCTATGACATCACAAATTTATATTCTGCTTCCAACTTGGTATTGGAACACGTCTGTGAAGTTTCGTGTTAATCGGTAAAGGTGCGTTTTTCTATCCAAGATGGCCGCCAAACCATGTGACGTGTGACGTCATAATTTTTACCTTGCGTGCATAGACGATGATAGATGATAATTGCAAATTTTCGATTCGTTAGGTTAAGCGGTTCCAGAGAAAACATTATTTAATATTTTTCTTAAATCCAACATGGCGGCCAAACCGTGTGACTTTTCAATTCGAAATTAACAAACTTATATCGCCTACCTGTCCCGAATATAGTTATGAAATCTCCCCTTCCTCGGACCAGCGCTTCTGGAGAAGAAGATGTTTGAAGGTTTTAGGGTTTTTTCAAGATGGCCGCCAAACCATGTGACCGATCAAGAACAAATTAACAAACTTGAGAAAGGACCTCATGGGGAATATATGTGTGAAGCTTCGTCTTAATCTGTCTTGCCCTTCTGGAGAAGAAGATTTTTAAAATTTATTCATTTTCAATCCAAGATGGCTGCCGAACCTTGTGACCTATGATATCATAAATTTAAATTCTGCTTTCCATCGTCGACCCGAACAAGTGTGTAAAGTTTCGTGTAAATCGGATGAGGTCCATTTTTCTATCCAAGATGGCCGCCAAACCATGTGACTTCTGAGGTAAAAATTTTTTACCATGTATGCAGAGTTGAGGGAGGAAGGCACTTGCAAATTTTCGCTTCGATGGCTTTTGAAATTCCAGAGAAAACATTATTTAATATTTTTCTTAAATCCAACATGGCGGCCAAACCATGTGACCTATCACTTTGAAATTAACAAACTTGCATCGCTTATATGTCACGAATATAGTTCTGAAATCTCGCCTTCATTGGACCAGCGCTTCTGGAGAAGAAGATGTTTGAAGGTTTTAGGGTTTTTTCAAGATGGCCGCCAAACCATGTGACGTATCAACAACAAATTAACAAACTTGAAAGAGGACCTCAGGGGGAATGTATCTGTAAAGTTTCGCCTTAATCTGTCCAGTCCTTCTGGAGAAGAAGATTTTTTTCTTAAAAACACCAAAAAACAAGATGGCGGCCAAATTACATCATCGATGACGTCAAAAATAACATTTTTGACGATGAATTTTGGTGTAGATGACGCTCAGAATTTTTCAGATTTTTCCTATATGGCGTTCTACTTGACGAATTTTCACCGGTATATCGCTTCACCTATGACGTCACGAAAAATCACACGTGTTCCCCATAGGGAGCTTAGTAAAATATATCAAACGAAAAATTTTTCCATTGCACGGTTTCCGAGATACAGATGTCCAAAGTTTATCGCATTTTTCAAGATGGCGACCGTACCACGTGACCAATGACGTCATAATTATAACGTGATTGTGCTATCAAAAAAGATACACACTATGGTGAAAAGTTCCTGTCGATCGGACTTTGTGTTCCAGAGAAAATGATTTTTAAAGCGAAAAAGGGTGCAAAATGCCGGCGGAAAAATAATAATAATAACTAGAACTGCCACTTTATAACTGCTGGCAGTGATGACCGGGTACCCAGTCCGTCCGCCTTTGATACAACATGGGACTTTCTGCAGATGACAGTCGCAAAGTTTCGCATTCATCGGGAAAGTGGTTCCAGAAAAAACATTATTGAAGAGTGATACAAACAGAGGCCTGCTTCGATATGGCATGGGACTGAAGAGCAACGAACCGGGCAGCACAAAGCGTTCAATTTCCTTATTACTGGCGAACAGATTCAAATAATTAAATAATTCTGGCTGCGAAACTGCGTGACCGATCAGGTTGAAATTTTAAACTTTTGTTACGCATGTAGGCTATATTACAAACGTGAAGTTTCATATATATAGAAGCAGTGGTTCCAGAGTAAACATTAATTAATATTTATCCTTCAATCCAAGATGGCGGCCAAAGCATGTGACGTATGATGTCATAATTTTCACCACATGTGCAAACACGATCGCAGACGATAAGTGCAAATTTTCGCTTCGCGAGGTTAAGCAGTTCCAGAGAAAACATTATTTAATATTTTTCTTAAAACCAACATGGCTGCCAAACCCTGGGCCCAATCCCGTGGAAATTTCATACCCTCATTCCGCATGACTGTTCCACCATAAATGTGATGTTTCACATTTATTGATGCAGTAGTTCCAGAGTAAACATTAATTAATATTTTTCCTTCAATCAACTATGGCTGCCAAACGTTGCGTCGTACCTCAAAAGGGGGTGAAAACTTGAGAAAGGACCTCATGGAGAGGCGGTCATAGTGGTGGAGGTTGGCCTGGATCTGTTCAATGGTTTCTGGAGAAAAAGACGTATAAAGATATTATTTTTCAATCCAAGATGGCTGACGAACCATGTGACCTATGACATCACAAATTTATATTCTGCTTCCAACTGGGTATTGGAACAGGTTTGTGAAGTTTCGTGTAAATCGGTAAAGGTGCGTTTTTCTATCCAAGATGGCCACCAAACCATGTGACATATGACGTCATACTTTTTACCACGCGTGCACACACGATGGTAGATGATAATTCCAAACTTTCGATTCATTAGGTTAAGTGGTTCCAGAGAAAACATTATTTAATATTTTTCTTAAATCCAACATGGCGGCCAAACCGTGTGACGTATCAATTCAAAATTAACAAACTTATATCAACTACGTGTCCCGAATATAGTTCTGAAATCTCGCCTTCATCGGACCAGCGCTTCTGGAGAAGAAGATGTTTGAAGGTTTTAGGGTTTTTTCAAGATGGCCGCCAAACCATGTGACCGATCAAGAACAAATTAACAAACTTGAGAAAGGACCTCATGAGGAATATATGTATGAAGTTTCGTCTTCATCTGTCTTTCCCTTCTGGAGAAGAAGATTTTTAAAATTTATTCATTTTCAATCCAAGATGGCTGCCGAACCTTGTGACCTATGATATCATAAATTTAAATTCTGCTTTCCATCGTCGATCCGAACAAGTGTGTGAAG
>NW_028223590.1:0-7000 GCF_056783735.1 Eptatretus burgeri
CTTTTTTATTGCAGTTTTGCGGGGTTTTTTGTGGCATCTTCACTTTTTTATCGCAGTTTTGCGGGGTTTTTGTGGCATCTTCACTTTTTATCGCAGTTTTGCGGGGTTGTGGCATCTTCACTTTTTATCGCAGTTTTGCGGGGTTTTTTGTGGCATCTTCACATTCTTATCGCAGTTTTGCGGGGTTTTTTGTGGCATCTTCACTTTTTTATTGCAGTTTTGTGGGGTTTGTAGCGGCATCTTTCCTTTTTTTCGCCGTTTTGTGGGGGTTGTGGCATGTTCACTTTTTATCGCAGTTTTGTGGGGTTTTTTATGGCATCTTCACTTTTTTATCACAGTTTTGCGGGGGGTTTGTGGCATATTCACTTTTTTATCGCAGTTTTGCGGGGTTTTTTGTGGCATCTTCACTTTCTTATCGCAGTTTTGCGGGGTTTTTTGTGGCATCTTCACATTATTATCGCAGTTTTGTGGGGTTTTTGTGGCATCTTCACTTTCTTATCGCAGTTTTGTGGGGTTTTTTGTGGCATCTTCACTTTCTTATCGCAGTTTTGTGGGGTTTTTTGTGGCATCTTCACTTTTTTATCGCAGTTTTGCGGGGGTGGGGAGGGGTTGTGGCATCTTCACTTTTTATCGCAGTTTTGTGGGGTTTTTTGTGGCATCTTCACTTTTTTATCGCAGTTTTGCAGGGGCGGGGGGGGTTGTGGCATCTTCACTTTTTATCGCAGTTTTGCGGGTTTTTTGTGGCATCTTCACTTTCTTATCGCAGTTTTGCGGGGTTTTTGTGGCATCTTCACTTTCTTATCGCAGTTTTGCGGGGTTTTTTGTGGCATCTTCACTTTTTATCGCAGTTTTGCGGGGTTTTTTGTGGCATCTTCACTTTTTATCGCAGTTTTGCAGTGGGGTTTGTGGCATCTTCACTTTTTATCACAGTTTTGTGGGGTTTTTGTGGCATCTTCACTTTTTATCGCAGTTTTGCAGGGGCAGGGGGGTTGTGGCATCTTCACTTTTTATCGCAGTTTTGTGGGGTTTTTTGTGGCATCTTCACTTTTTTATCGCAGTTTTGCGGGGTTTTTGTGGCATCTTCACGTTTTTTTATTGCAGTTTTGTGGGTTTGTTGCGGCATCTTTACTTTTTTTTCGCCGCTTTGTGGGGGTTGTGGCATCTTCACTTTTTTATCGCAGTTTTGCGGGGTTTATTATGGCATCTTCACTTTCTTATCGCAGTTTTGCGGGGTTTTTTGTGGCATCTTCACTTTTTATCACAGTTTTGCGGGGTTTTTGTGGCATCTTCACTTTTTATCACAGTTTTGCAGGGGTTTGTGGCATCTTCACTTTTTATCACAGTTTTATGGGGTTTTTTTGTGGCATCTTCACTTTTTATCGCAGCTTTGCAGGGGCGGGGGGGGAGGGTTGTGGCATCTTCACTTTTTATCGCAGTTTTGCGGGTTTTTTGTGGCATCTTCACTTTTTTATCGCAGTTTTGCGGGGTTTGTTGCGGCATCTTTACTTTTTTTTCGCCGTTTTGTGGGGGGGTTGTGGCATGTTCACTTTTTTATCGCAGTTTTGTGGGGTTTATTATGGCATCTTCACTTTTTTATGCACTTTTGCGGGGTGGTTTGTGGCATCTTCACTTTTTTTATCACAGTTTTGCGGGGTTTTTTTGTGGCATTTTCACTTTCTTATCGCAGTTTTGCTGGGTTTTTTGTGGCATCTTCACATTCTTATCGCAGTTTTGCGGGGTTTTTTGTGGCATCTTCACTTTCTTATCGCAGTTTTGCAGGGCTTTTTTGTGGCATCTTCACTTTTTTATCACAGTTTTGCGGGGATTTTTGTGGCATCTTCACTTTTTTATCACAGTTTTCCAGGGGGTTTGTGGCATCTTCACTTTTTATCACAGTTTTGCGGGTTTTTTGTGGCATCTTCACTTTTTATCGCAGTTTTGCGGGGGTGGGGGGGGTTGTGGCATTTTCACTTTTTATCGCAGTTTTGTGGGGTTTTTTGTGGCATTTTCACTTTTTTATCGCAGTTTTGCAGGGGCGGGGGGGGGGGGTTGTGGCATCTTCACTTTTTATCGCAGTTTTGCGGGGTTTGTTGCGGCATCTTTACTTTTTTTTCGCCGTTTTGTGGGGGGGTTGTGGCATGTTCACTTTTTTATCGCAGTTTTGTGGGGTTTTTTATGGCATCTTCACTTTTTTATGCACTTTTGCGGGGGGGTTTGTGGCATCTTCACTTTTTTTATCACAGTTTTGCGGGGTTTTTTTGTGGCATCTTCACTTTTTTATCGCAGTTTTGCGGGGTTTTTTGTGGCATCTTCACTTTTTTATCGCAGTTTTGCGGGGTTTTTTGTGGCATCTTCACTTTTTTTATCACAGTTTTGCGGGGTTTTTTGTGGCATCTTCACTTTTTTTATCACAGTTTTGCGGGGTTTTTTGTGGCATCTTCACTTTTTTTATCGCAGTTTTGCGGGCGGGGTTTGTGGCATCTTCACTTTTTATCGTAGTTTTGTGGGGGGGGTTTGTGGCATCTTCACTTTTTTCTCGCAGTTTTGCGAAGGGGGGGTTTGTGGCATCTTCACTTTTTTCTCGCAGTTTTGCGAAGGGGGGGGGGGTTTGTGGCATCTTCACTTTTTTCTCGCAGTTTTGCGGAGGGGGGGGGGGTTGTGGCATCTTCACTTTTTTATCGCAGTTTTGCGGAGGGGGGGGGTTGTGGCATCTTCACTTTTTTATCGCAGTTTTGCGGGGCTTTTTGCGGCAGCTTCACGTTATTTTCCCCGCAGTTTTGCAAGGCTTTCTTCGTGACATCCACGTTTGTTTGTTTTTCGCGGTTTTGCGAGGTTTTTTTTGCCAGCATATTCACAATTTTTCACGGGAGAATTCGCGCTTTTTGACAGGATTGTTGATTTTCCCTTTTGAATCATGAACCGCCGGGTACCTATCCCCATTTTTCCAATTGAAGCAATGCCCCGACATTCGCGGATTCGATATTCGCAGTGTTTTTCAGGAAGGTATCCCCCCGCGAATAGCGGTGTCCGACAGTCGTGTATTACTTTTTCCATAAATATAATAAACGAGACGGCCCATTGCAGGTTTGACTGGCAAACCTACTCCCTTTAATATATTAACTCAGCAACCCCTTCAGTTCCCCTCTACACATTCACACATTTCACTCAAAGCCTTCCTCCACTTCCACTTATTAGTCCCCTTCTGGTTTCAGCAGAGGGGACTACAGGTTTGCACTCCATCTGTCTGTCTGTCCATCCCACCTGTGGTTTTTCCAAACTTTTTATCCATTCCCTTTAACATATTGAACTGAAACTTGGTACATGGCTTTATGATGATAAGTTGCAGAACAAGTTCCAGTTTCAAGGCATTTTGTACATTTTTGTATATTTGTATATATGCTCATAAGCCGTACGCATGTTTTTGCTTCATGTATGTACATCGGGTTATTTTTATTTTTTTCGGGACCGAACGCGTGATTATCCACCACCCAAATAAAGGGCTGTGTTTACTGGTGCGAAAAGTCTGGCTAAAACCGAAATTACAGTCTGCACAAAAAAACTTCATTTGTTTCGCTTTTGTGTGAATAGCATAATTAAAGGGTGTCGGTGGATGGCCTACAGTTATGCACACTCACCTCTCTGTCTAGCCGGAGTTCAAATACCGAGCCAAGTATGAACTGTCACCCCGGTCACACGCATGTTTTTGCTTCATGGATGTACATTGAGTTATTTAATATATCACATCGGTTGGGGACATGTATTGCAAAGCTATTCTCGCTCTTGTTCTTCTTTTCCCAATGTCTTCTATAAACCTTCATGTATTTCCACTCAACCCAATCACACATTTCCCTCAATCCCATCATCCACTCCCACGTTTGTCCCTTCTCTCATGACCTTTTATACCCCTTCACCACAGCATTAGCTGCAGTTTTAAGCTAATTTGGTTCAGCGGTGCATGGAAGTCAAACAAAAACAACCCGAATGGTCATGATAATTTCCAATGTCTATTGTTTTCATGCAGAGAATCGACATTTTATTACATTACTAGCAAAGGTACCTGGCTGGCATTGCCGGGCAATGCTCTGCCGACTCCCACCCCATCCCCTCACTCTGGACTCCCACCACCTCTTCCCCTCCCTCCTCCCTCCTTCATCACACCCTATCCCCTGCCTCCTCCCAATCCATCCACAGCTTCCCCTCCCTCCGAACTCCCACCCACAGCTTTCCCTCCCTCCGGACTCCTACCCACAGCTTGCCCTCCCTCCGAACTCCAATCCACAGTTTCCCCTCCCTCCGGACTCCCTCCGCACTCCCACCCACAGCTCCCCCTCCGTCCGGACTCCCACCCACAGCTTCCCTCCCTCTGGACTCCCACGCACAGCTTCCCCTCCCTCCGCACTCCCCCCCACAACTTCCCCTCCCTCCGCCCCCCCGCCCGCAGCGTCCCCTCCCTCCGGACTTCCACGCCACCCCTTCCCGTCCCTGCGGACTTCTACGCCACCACTTCTCCTCCCTCGTCTCACCGCTTTCCCTGCCTCCTCTCACCCCACCCTGCCCTCTAGACTCCCACCCTACCCCCTTCCCCCCCCTCCTCCCTCCTTCATCACACCCTATCCCCTGCCTCCTCCCAATCCATCCACAGCTTCCCCTCCCTCCGAACTCCCACCCACAGTTTCCCCTCCCTCCAGACTCCCACCCACAGCTTCCCCTCCCTCCGCACTCCCACCCACAGCTTCCCCTCCGTCCGGACTCCCACCCACAGCTTCCCCTCCGTCCGGACTCCCACCCACAGCTTCCCCTCCGTCCGGACTCCCACCCACAGCTTCCCCTCCATCCGGACTCCCACCCGCAGCTTCCCCTCCCTCCGGACTCCCACCCACAGCTTCCCCTCCCTCCGGACTCCCACCCACAGCTTCCCCTCCCTCCGGACTCCCACCCACAGCTTCCCTCCCTCCGGACTCCCACCCACAGCTTCCCTCCCTCCGGACTCCCACCCACAGCTTCCCCTCCCTCCGGACCCCCACCCACAGCATCCCCTCCCTCCGGACTTCCACACCACCCCTCCCCGTCCCTCCAGACTTCTACGCCACCCCTTCTCCTCCCTCGTCTCACCGCTTTCCCTGCCTCCTCTCACCCCACCCTGCCCTCTAGACTCACACCCTACCCCCTTCCCCTCCCTCCTCCCTCCTTCATCACACCCTATCCCTTGCCTCCTCCCAATCCATCCACAGCTTCCCCTCCCTCCGAACTCCCACCCACAGTTTCCCCTCCCTCCAGACTCCCACCCACAACTTCCCCTCCCTCCGGACCCCCACCCACAGCATCCCCTCCCTCCGGACTTCCACACCACCCCTCCCCGTCCCTCCAGACTTCTACGCCACCCCTTCTCCTCCCTCGTCTCACCGCTTTCCCTGCCTCCTCTCACCCCACCCTGCCCTCTAGACTCCCACCCTACCCCCATCCCCTCCCTCCTCCCTCCTTCATCACACCCTTTTCCCTTGCCTCCTCCCAATCCATCCACAGCTTCCCCTCCCTCCGAACTCCCACCCACAGTTTCCCCTCCCTCCAGACTCCCACCCACAGCCTCGCCTCGGTCCGCACTCCCACCCACAGCTTCCCCTCCGTCCGGACTCCCACCCACAGCCTCCCCTCCGTCCGGACTCCCACCGACAGCTTCCCCTCCGTCCGGGCTCCCACCCACAGCTTCCCCTCCGTCCGGACTCCCACCCACAGCTCCCCCTCCGTCCGGACTCCCACCCACAGCTTCCCCTCCGTCCGGACTCCCACCCACAGCTTCCCCTCCGTCCGGACTCCCACCCACAGCTTCCCCTCCGTCCGGACTCCCACCCACAGCTTCCCTCCCTCCGGGCGCCCACCCACAGCTCCCCTCCCTCCGGACTCCCACCGACAGCTTCCCTCCCTCCGGACTCCCACCCACAGCTTCCCCTCCCTCCGGACTCCCACCCACAGCTTCCCATCCCTCCGGACTCCCACCCACAACTTCCCCTCCCTCCGGACCCCCACCCACAGCATCCCCTCCCTCCGGACTTCTACGCCACCCCTTCTCCTCCCTCGTCTCACCGCTTTCCCTGCCTCGTCTCACCCCACCCTGGCCTCTAGACTCCCACCCTACCCCCTTCCCCTCCCTCCTCCCACGTCCTCCTCATACCCCACCCACACTCCCTCCCTCCTCCCACCGCACCCCTTCCCATGCCTCTTCCCACATCCCGTCCCTCCAGACTTCCACACCACCGCTTCCCCCCCCTCCCTCTGGACTCCCACACCACCCATTCCCATCCCTCATCTCACCCCTTTCCCTGCCTTCTCTCACCCCACCCTCCTCCCTCTGGACTCCCACCCCACCCTTCCCTCTAGACTCTCACCACTTCCCCCACGGCAGGTGGTGACTTGTGTTGATAAGTTATGAATTGTGAGAAAATGACCGTTTAAAACCCTGAGTAAGGTATATCGTGGTAAAATAATCAGATCCTATAAAGTTTTTTGGTGATTAACCTTGGGAGCTGAGGATTGGCATTACAAACAAACAAACAAACAACATCTCATCCACATCTATACAGTTCAAGATAACATCGCTTCTCATGAAATTAAATAACAGCTTAAATGAAAGCAGATCGCACAAAAAGATGAAGCGCTTTGAACCCAGGCAAGACGGCTTGGAGCGAGTGTGCGTACCTCTCAGCCATCCTGCCGTGGTGTGGGGTATTCATTGCTTTGTAGCCACTGAAAACATCTTAAAATTCTGTCTCGAGCTCGTAATTCACTTGTCCCGTTGCTTGACTCCTTCTAATCTTCTAATTTATTTTGCCTTCCTCACCCTGTGGATGTCCCCACGGAGATCCGAGCCACGGTCGCCATGCCCACTGCTCACGCCACGGGAGCCTTCATCTGCTTAATTATTTTCATTGCACTCAATAAAGTTACACTTTTGGAAAAACGAGGAAAAAGTTAAGTTTATTGCTTTGGAAATTTCACGTTTTCT
>NW_028223591.1:0-7000 GCF_056783735.1 Eptatretus burgeri
GAAAATGATTTGGGGGGGGGAGAGAACTTTGATTCATGCTGCCCAATGGGAGCCCTTGTGTGAATCCATGTGCATGTGCAGTTGTACAGATGTATTGCAGGTTTCTGCATGCTTGGTGCCACCAATGCTCATGGAAGACCAAATTCCCCCTCTATGTGTCTCAACATAACTGAGAAGACGAGCAGGAGTTTGAAAATTGGTCGTGATGCCTTCATCCCATAAACCAAAAGGCAGTCGACATCGTGGTAGTGTTCGGACTCGCCTCCGGCACCAAATAAATTTCGTTTGCAGACATTGTTTGAGACTATGCTCATTGCGCTCACTCATCCCAAAATTTATCATTCTCACTCGATACATTCTTTGAAGGGATAACTGTTAGAGGTGTTGGGGGTGGGGGCAGGTTTCTGTTGGCCATGCCGAATAAACACTGGACAACTTGCCCTGTCAAATTTTCTAACTACCATGACATTGCCCACATTATATCGGATGCTCTGATGCAATAATTATTATAAAGATCATCCACCATATGCACCAGACCTTGCCCTTAATTACTAGTTTCCAAATATGAATGAATGCTTCTGTGGTCACCCACTCCCCAGCTCAGGGTTTGTGTTGGCCATTTATCATTGGGCTCTAAACACCCCGGAAAAGTCTGTGCTGAAGCTTTCAAATCATAGGTGGACAAATGACAAATACCAAGAGTACAACATTCATGGAGACTTGTACAAAACTACTTTCTACCTAATGCAGTGCCTGCTGCTACACTGCCAACTGTAATATCAGTCAGCTTACAGCATGTTTTCTTTGTGTGTATATGTATATATGTATGTATATATGTATGTATATATATATATATATATATATATATATATGTATATATGTATGTATATATGTATATATATATATATATGTATGTATATATGTATATATATATATATATATATATATGTATGAGTAGGGTAAGAATACTGATTCTGGCTCACTTTTCCCCATGTAAATGAATGGGGGATTTTCAGCGATTCATATTTTTTTTCCCTAAAAATAAATCCCCTTTTTATCCCAAGGTATATTTATTTGTCTCCCCTTTTAACTTGGAGGTTGAACCTCATTGAATTGAACACCTGGGGGTTGAACAGCTCACTCATTGAACCTATAAAGATTTGTTCATTCTCAAATTCCTTCAATAGTTTAATTTTCTTTGCACAATAATCCCCATCTAAAATATTGACAAACAAAACATTTGAATCTTTATATTTTTTAAGATACCCCTTTTGTGCCATTACGAAATGATAAACTTCTCTTAATGCTCTCATCTGGCCACCTCCTGAGCCACATATCATTTTGAGATTATAGTAAATTGTTTTTTTCATTGTTCAATTGATAACCATCAAAGTTTTCAGTCCATTCAAGGATATTCATTTTTTTCTTTACATCCTCTAACTTACTAGTTTTTTAATTAATTCGCTTATTTGTTTTATTTACCTTTGTTTTAGTTATTTTTTTCAATAAGACTTATTTGATATTTTTCACATTCATTATGTTTTCCATTTATATACCAAGACTGAGATTTTCTCCACTCTTTAGTTTGATTAATACTTGGTTTAACCATTTATATATTGTGAAAAAACGCGGCGGTAGCCCTTAAAAACCCTAACCCATCTTCCCATCGTTAAAACATAATCTATTTTATACACTCTATCATACAATATCCATATGGAACACAATCTATTCCATTATCTAAAATAAATCTCTTATCATCAAAGGCTCCTAATGCCTTTTTATTTACTTCTTCACTATATATGTTATGTTTATAACTTCTTATTGTATTCATTTTCCTATATTCTTCTTTCTTATTCATCAAACAAGTATAATAATTTCTAAAAGTTATTGATTTCTTTATTACATATTTCTTTATTCCCTTTAACCTCTTATCAATCTGTTCACCATACTTATAAGCATATGCCTTTGCTCTCAATCCAATAAACTCACTCATTACTTTTCCACCCAACTCATCCTTAAACTTACCAATAACCTTTTCATTCTTTTTGGAAAATAACTCACTCTTCTTGCTGAAATTACTTGTATCATATACTCCAATATTTTTCTTCATATCTTCATAAACATCATCAGTTTTTATATCTCGGATAAAACTATCAGTGTCCATATACAACAATGAAGCATTTTCACTATACTCTTTCTTTAAGTCATTATACAAATAATCATACATCAATATCTTTGATAAATCAAGAACTGCTGTTCCAATATAAATTGGTTTATCCATTACAATACTTTCCTTTTTCATATGAATTGCAGAAAAGTTCTCTGAAAAAACCTCTTCTCTCTCAAAACTTGGTTTATTTATCAATCTCGAAGCTTCTTTCCAAGATGTTGCGAATCTAATGTTTTGCCTGTTTCTAACATTTTCCATAGTCTTTCCAAATACAGCATTATTCATTAATTTATAAAAGTCCCCTTCAAATTTTACTTTTGTATTTGCTCTCATATCTGTATTGAATTGAATATACTTTTTCACCCAAGGACTTTGTTTAAATTTTAAAACTCTATGAATTTTAGCTACTCTCAATCCTTCTCTCAAAAACTGTTTTAAGCTTCTCTGATGTAAAACATATCCCTCTTTATCATAGAATGTTGTTAATAACTTTTCTGTTGATTTGCCTTTAATATTAAAACTTTTATGATAATCACTGAACCATTCTTTCTTTGGGGTTTCTTTCTCACATGCAAAAGGAAGGTCTTTATGCTTATTATGAAGAACACTCGGGTACCTCAAATCAACTTCAAAATAATAACCTTCTTCTTCGTCATTCAATTCCTCTTGAGAAGAAATAACAATATTCATCAAAGCCTTTTCATAATCCTTTTCTTCCACCCACTCTAATTTACCATAAGGTAGAGATTGAGACATTGCCCATCCATACAAATTATTAGCATCAAAATACATCAAATAATTACTATCTTTTTCACTATCATAATTTGGGAGATATTTATTATTTGCTTTCGCATATCTTTTTGAACATACTTGTGATATTCCACCTCTCTTGGACTTCTCAATCATCAAAAGCATATCAACATCACTGATTAAATCTATATCTTGTTTTGTCATTTTCAACATTGCACTCCAAGCTAAACCAGGAGCTGTGAAATAGTGGGCAGGGTCTAATCCATAACAATTTTTATTATGACAGAGTGTTCTAAAAGCCTCAAACACATCAGCTAACAATAAAACATCTGTTTTTAGATATAAATCATGATATTCTCCAAGGTTCTTTATCTTAAATATTTTCCATATTTCTTGTGCGTGTTTATATTCCTTATCACTTATCTCTTCTTCATAAAGGTTATTATAGAAACTTTCTTTTGAAGGAAGTTGTGTTTCTTTAAATCTCATAAATGAATCCATATAATCATAAGGATAAATTCCCTTACTTGTAAGAATTTTCTCTTTACTTTGAATTTCATTCCTTGTTTGAATTTCCTCTCTCGTAAGAATTCCTTCTTTAATCAGAATTTCATCTTTAATCTGAATTTCCTCTTTAGTTCGAATTTTCTTTATAATTAGAATTTCATCTTCAGTTAGAATTTCTTCATTAATTAGAGTTTCCTCTTTACTTTGAATTCTCTCTTTAATCTGAATTTCCTCTTTAGTGAGAATTTCCTCTTTTGGAAAGAATGAATTAAGATTTGGAAAAGAGTCCGTGGAGCTTAGATTTGATGCGAGGTAGGCTAGTGGTGTTCCCATAAACTTGTAAGAATCTAGAAACCTAATACGAGTTAAAGGTTTTGTGAATATCATTTTTGAAAATGAAATATACTTTTGACTTGTGTTTGTGATAGCAGAAATATTCCCTGGTGTTTTTGAAAGTTCATTTATAAATAGATGTGTATCATAGTTGGCGCTGTTGTGAAGAAAGACTGGAATAAAAGAAGGTAATTTATAATTAAGATTACAACAGGAATGAGCGGGACCTCTATATTTACCAGTAAGATGACAATTGTCTCTAACTTTAGACTCCTTAATTTCCCCCTCACAAATATGACAGATATTGTTCATTCTAAATTCTAATTTTTCTTCTTTGGTTAATTTCATCGGTTCATTTGTTTCTTTCATTAATTTAGTGAGTCTTATACAATCTTTTTCTAATCGTTTTACAAACTCTTGTGAAGCATTTTTTCCACGATAATGTTCAAGTTTGTTATACTTTTCTCCAACAGATGATTTGATATAATAACAGAAACCACAAGGAATATGTTTTTGATATTTATTTGTATATGGTTCTTTTGGATTAGGAGAAGCAGTATTTATCTTTTTAAGGATACATTCAAAATCAGCGTATATCACAAATGGGTGCATGATAGATTTATTATAATCTTCAAAATAAATCTTTTCACCAGGTTTAGGCATTGTAATTACAGCTGATTTATGATTACTACAATATTTTGAATGTTGTTCTAATCGTTCTTTTGTATGAAATGAATTAAGACATCGCTTACAAGGATATATTTTGTTTGCTGTTCTGAATACCTGAGAAGAGATTAATCTTGATAAATTATTGATGTATGTGTAATGTGAATTCTTTCCAACACTAAAATATAAAAGGTCAATGTGTGTTTCTTCATTTTTATAGTTGTTTGAAATTTTTAATATTTGAACTTTGTTTGTATCCGTTAATCCATATACATTAATAGAAAGATTATTCTTTTTCTCAAATTTAGGAATATCTGTTAGTGGCATTGGGAATTTAAAATCTTTAATGTCCAAGGTATTCTCATATTTCATATATTGTTTTACTCTTTCTGAATTACATTTTGGTGGATGAAAGTGAGCAAGAACAGACCAGAGAAAACATTTATTATCATTGTTCTTAATATTAACAACTGCCTTCTTTCGTTTTATTTCTTTTGGTAATTCAATATAAGAAGAAGCTTTAAGAGGGTTTGATTTTAGAATGTGTATATCTAAAAAGATGATTTTTTTAATATTGAATCCACTTCCTACCACTGTATTGTTGTGGTTACCAGATTCGCAAACCACCATTCAGGTCCCTTAGGTGAGGTATCTCGGTAAGTGCATGTGTAGTTAGGCCCAAACCCGTTGTCTAGTGGGAATACATGTCATTTATACGTGCTGCGACTCTTTAGGATAGCCGTTTTTCTTTTACTATCTTTATTTTGGACCAACCGCCATGATCACAACCACAACATCAACCACCAACCACAACGCCGCTTCACCACAACCGCCACGACCTTCCCGTCACACCTCGCCACCGTAGCATCGCCACCGTTCTTGCCCCGCTGTGGGTACCGGTGTTGGACTCGTGTAGGGCGCACGTTGAACAGCGTGTACAAAATCACGGATTTTCTGCTTCAAAAACGGATCCAAAACGACACACGCCCACTTTTTGCCGTCCAATCGGTGAGCGAGGGGCGACTGGCCCCGCCCCCAGGGCGATCAATATATGCAAATTTGTGGATCAAAAAGCCTTCACGCCCACTTTTTCTCGGGCCAATGGGGAGCGAGTTGAAAGGTCAAAGGGAGGGGTCAAAGGCGAAGTTACGGGGGGATAAAAGGACGGTGTTCGTCAGTCAAAGGAGTCGTAAAAGTCGGAACGAGGAAGAAGGGAGTCGCAAAGGAGTCAGAAGAGAGTCAGCAGAACGGGAACGAGAAAGAGTCAGCAGAACGGAGGCGAAGGAGTCGGAACGAGGCGAAGGAGTCGGAACAGAGAGTCAAGACTTCGCGGGCGGTGGAGCTGCTCGTCGTGTGCGTTGAAGTCGGAACGGAGGGGACGAGCTGTGGAGAGGCGGCGACACCGGACGAGGGGGTGCTCGCGTCGTGCAAGGAGCTGCGCGCCCGAGGGAGGCCGGCAGCGCGACCTGGCCGAGGTGGAGACGCTCGTCGCACATAATAAAGATCCTCTATACCCCGAGCATCAGCAACCCCCTCCTGTTTCCCCCCGCGCTGAGATAGTGCGACCAAGGGGGCCCCGTTCCCACCCCCCTGCCAGGCACTGTCCACGAGGCCCGCGGGTTGCGGGGCCATCGCCGCTCCGCGTCTCATCACCAGACGGGTAGGCCCGACCAGGTCTCGGCCCCAGGCCTACCTCATTCTTGAGGGTATTTCTTTTCCTTGGTTTTGGGTATGTGTTGTCGGCGCCGTCTGTGAAGTAGAATTGTATAAGTGTTGCCGTGTGCTCGGTAGTCGGAATTAGCTCTGCACTGTGTTTTCACTTTTATGTTTGCTTTTTGTGTAAATGGAATTGTGTTTTCTTTTTTGTGTGCATTTGGTGGAATTGTATTTGTGTGCTTTCCGTTCGTCGCGAATAAATGTGCTTTATTGTTGAACTGTCTCCCGCTTCGCTTCGTCTTTTCCTCCATTGAATCCCCATCTTGCTTCACGTAAAGGGTTGGTAGTGGGCTGAATACGCCCGATAATTAATCGAACCGTCGAGGTCGACGATAACACCGCTCGGTTATTCTGATAGTCGGAACGGGTCGCTTAAGTGGCCCGTGTCCGAAGTCGACCTGCGGCGAGGTGCGATCGCCCGGTCTACCCTCCGCGTGGGTACTTAGGTAGTTCGAATTTGGCGAGCAACCCTATCCCACGCGGGGGCTGATTGGCTCGATCGCGGTGAGACCGAAAGGTCCACCCGTGACTGGTTCCCGGCGTTAGTCCGAGAGGGTCACGACTGGATTGTCCGTCCGGTGGGCGACGTGCCGCGATTCGAGTTACGTGGCCGTCAGCACGCCGGCGGGCGCGAAGACCGCAACACTGGTGTCAGGAGTGGGATACAAATTCATCGCCCTCCTCGCGGCACTGGTATTGGAGAGCGGGACAACAGGCTCTCCTGTCTCCAGCGAAATTCACGGGAATCGGTCCAGGGGTGAGAGAAGCGACCCCCGATTCCCTCCAAATTACGAGCGAGTTAAATTAACCCTTCACGAGAAGCAAGATGGCGTCTCAAGGCGAGCGGGAGCCGGGGGT
>NW_028223595.1:5000-7000 GCF_056783735.1 Eptatretus burgeri
TATGTTTATAACTTCTTATTGTATTCATTTTCCTATATTCTTCTTTCTTATTCATCAAACAATTATAATAATTTCTAAAAGTTATTGATTTCTTTATTACATATTTCTTTATTCCCTTTAACCTCTTATCAATCTGTTCACCATACTTATAAGCATATGCCTTTGCTCTCAATCCAATAAACTCACTCATTACTTTTCCACCCAACTCATCCTTAAACTTACCAATAACCTTTTCATTCTTTTTGGAAAATAACTCACTCTTCTTGCTGAAATTACTTGTATCATATACTCCAATATTTTTCTTCATATCTTCATAAACATCATCAGTTTTTATATCTAGGATAAAACTATCAGTGTCCATATACAACAATGAAACATTTTCACCATACTCTTTCTTTAAGTCATTATACAAATAATCATACATCAATATCTTTGATAAATCAAGAACTGCTGTTCCAATATAAATTGGTTTATCCATTACAATACTTTCCTTTTTCATATGAATTGCAGAAAAGTTCTCTGAAAAAACCTCTTCTCTCTCAAAACTTGGTTTATTTATCAATCTCGAAGCTTCTTTCCAAGATGTTGCGAATCTAATGTTTTGCCTGTTTCTAACATTTTCCATAGTCTTTCCAAATACAGCATTATTCATTAATTTATAAAAGTCCCCTTCAAATTTTACTTTTGTATTTGCTCTCATATCTGTATTGAATTGAATATACTTTTTCACCCAAGGACTTTGTTTAAATTTTAAAACTCTATGAATTTTAGCTACTCTCAATCCTTCTCTCAAAAACTGTTTTAAGCTTCTCTGATGCAAAACATATCCCTCTTTATCATAGAATGTTGTTAATAACTTTTCTGTTGATTTACCTTTAATATTAAAACTTTTATGATAATCACTTAACCATTCTTTCTTTGGAGTTTCTTTCTCACATGCAAAAGGAAGATCTTTATGCTTATTATGAAGATCACTTTCGGGTACCTCAAATCAACTTCAAAATAATAACCTTCTTCTTCGTCATTCAATTCCTCTTGAGAAGAAATAACAATATTCATCAAAGCCTTTTCATAATCCTTTTCTTCCACCCACTCTAATTTACCATAAGGCAGAGATTGAGACATTGCCCATCCATACAAATTATTAGCATCAAAATACATCAAATAATTACTATCTTTTTCACTATCATAATTTGGGAGATATTTATTATTTGCTTTCGCATATCTTTTTGAACATACTTGTGATATTCCACCTCTCTTGGACTTCTCAATCATCAAAAGCATATCAACATCACTGATTAAATCTATATCTTGTTTTGTCATTTTCAACATTGCACTCCAAGCTAAACCAGGAGCTGTGAAATAGTGGGCAGGGTCTAATCCATAACAATTTTTATTATGACAGAGTGTTCTAAAAGCCTCAAACACATCAGCTAACAATAAAACATCTGTTTTTAGATATAAATCATGATATTCTCCAAGGTTCTTTATCTTAAATATTTTCCATATTTCTTGTGCGTGTTTATATTCCTTATCACTTATCTCTTCTTCATAAAGGTTATTATAGAAACTTTCTTTTGAAGGAAGTTGTGTTTCTTTAAATCTCATAAATGAATCCATATAATCATAAGGATAAATTCCCTTACTTGTAAGAATTTTCTCTTTACTTTGAATTTCATTCCTTGTTTGAATTTCCTCTCTCGTAAGAATTCCTTCTTTAATCAGAATTTCATCTTTAATCTGAATTTCCTCTTTAGTTCGAATTTTCTTTATAATTAGAATTTCATCTTTAGTTAGAATTTCCTCTTTACTTTGAATTCTCTCTTTAATCTGAATTTCCTCTTGAGTGAGAATTTCCTCTTTTGGAAAGAATGAATTAAGATTTGGAAAAGAGTCCGTGGAGCTTAGATTTGATGCGAGGTAGGCTAGTGGTGTTCCCATAAACTTGTAAGAATCTAAAAACCTAATACGAGTTATAGGTTTTGTGAATATCATTTTTG
>NW_028223596.1:0-7000 GCF_056783735.1 Eptatretus burgeri
ATCGGCTGTTTGTGAGAAACATTTATATGGGCTGTCTGTGAGAAACATTTATATGGACTGTTTGTGAGAAACATTTATATGGACTGTCTGTGAGAAACATTTATATGGACTCTCTGTGAGAAACATTTATATGGACTGTCTGTGAGAAACATTTATATGGACTCTCTGTGAGAAACATTTATATGGAGTGTTTGTGAGAAACATTTATATGGACTATCTGTGAGAAACATTGATATGGACTATTTGTGAGAAACATTTATATGGGCTGTCTGTGAGAAACTTTTATATGAACTATCTGTGAGAAACATTTCTATGGACTGTCTGTGAGAAACATTTATCTGGACTGTTTGTGAGAAACATTTATATGGACTGTCTGTGAGAAACATTTATCTGGACTGTTTGTGACAAACATTTACATAGACTATCTGTGAGAAACATTGATCTGGACTGTTTGTGAGAAACATTTATATGGACTGTTTGTGAGAAACATTTATATGGGCTGTCTGTGAGAAACTTTTATATGAACTATCTATGAGAAACATTTATCTGGACTGTTTGTAAGAAACATTTATATGGACTGTCTGTGAGAAACATTTATATGGACTGTTTGTGAGAAACATTTATATGGACTGTCTGTGAGAAACATTTATATGGACTGTCTGTGAGAAACATTTATATGGACTGTCTGTGAGAAACATTTATATGGACTGTCTGTGAGAAACATTTATATGGACTGTCTGTGAGAAACATTTATATGGACTGTCTGTGAGAAACATTTATCTGGACTGTTTGTGAGAAACATTTATATGGACTGTCTGTGAGAAACATTGAAATGGACTGTCTGTGAGAAACATTTATATGGACTGTCTGTGAGAAACATTTATATGGACTGTCTGTGAGAAACATTTCTATGGACTGTCTGTGAGAAACATTTATATGGACTATCTGTGAGAAACATTTATATGGAGTGTCTGTGAGAAACATTTATATGAACTGTTTGTGAGAAACATTTATATGGACTGTCTGTGAGAAACATTTATATGGACTCTCTGTGAGAAACATTTATATGTACTGTCTGTGAGAAACATTTATATGGACTCTCTGTGAGAAACATTTATATGGAGTGTTTGTGAGAAACATTTATATGGACTATCTGTGAGAAACATTTCTATGGACTCTCTGTGAGAAACATTCATATGAACTATCTGTGAGAAACATTTCTATAGACTGTCTGTGAGAAATATTTATCTGGACTGTTTGTGAGAAACATTTATATGGACTGTCTGTAAGAAACATTTATATGGACTGTCTGTGAGAAACATTGACATGGACTGTCTGTGAGAAACTTTTATATGGACTGTCTGTGAGAAAGATTTATATGGACTGTCTGTGAGAAAGATTTCTATGGAGTGTCTGTGAGAAACATTTATATGGACTCTCTGTGAGAAACATTTATATGAACTATCTGTGAGAAACATTTATATGGACTGTCTGTGAGAAACATTTGTATGAACTATCTGTGAGAAACATTTATATGGACTGTTTGTGAGAAACATTTATCTGGACTGTTTGTGAGAAACATTGACATGGACTGTCTGTGAGAAACATTTTATATGGACTGTCTGTGAGAAAGATTTATATGGACTGTCTGTGAGAACCATTTATGTGGACTGTCTGTGTGAAACATTTATATGGACTGTCTGTGCGAAACATTTATGTGGACTGTCTGTGAGAAACATTAATATGGGCTGTCTGTGAGAAACATTTATATGGAGTCTGAGAGAAACATTTATTTGGACTGTTTGTGAGAAACATTTATATGGACTGTTTGTGAGAAACATTTATATGGACTGTTTGTGAGAAACATTTCTCTGGACTGTTTGTGATAAACATTTATGTGGAGTCTGAGAGAAACATTTATTTGGACTGTTTGTGAGAAACATTTATATGGACTGTTTGTGAGAAACATTTATATGAACTCTCTGTGAGAAACATTTATATGGACTGTTTGTGAGAAACATTTATATGAACTATCTGTGAGAAACATTTATATGGAGTCTGAGAGAAACATTTATTTGGACTGTTTGTGAGAAACATTTATATGGACTCTCTGTGAGAAACATTTATATGGACTGTCTGTGAGAAACATTTATATGGACTCTCTGTGAGAAACATTTATATGGAGTGTTTGTGAGAAACATTTATATGGACTATCTGTGAGAAACATTGATATGGACTATTTGTGAGAAACATTTATATGGGCTGTCTGTGAGAAACTTTTATATGAACTATCTGTGAGAAACATTTCTATGGACTGTCTGTGAGAAACATTTATCTGGACTGTTTGTGAGAAACATTTATCTGGACTGTTTGTGACAAACATTTACATAGACTATCTGTGAGAAACATTGATCTGGACTGTTTGTGAGAAACATTTATATGGACTGTCTGTGAGAAATATTTATATGGACTGTCTGTGAGAAACATTTCTATGGACTGTTTGTGAGAAACATTTATATGGGCTGTCTGTGAGAAACTTTTATATGAACTATCTGTGAGAAACATTTATCTGGACTGTTTGTAAGAAACATTTATATGGGCTGTTTGTGAGAAACATTTATATGGACTGTCTGTGAGAAATATTTATATAGACTGTCTGTGAGAAACATTTATATGGGCTGTTTGTGAGATACATTTATATGGACTGTCTGTGAGAAATATTTATATGGGCTGTTTGTGAGAAATATTTATATGGACTGTCTGTGAGAAATATTTATATAGACTGTCTGTGAGAAACATTTATATGGGCTGTTTGTGAGATACATTTATATGGACTGTCTGTGAGAAATATTTATATCGACTGTCTGTGAGAAACATTTATATGGACTGTCTGTGAGAAACATTTCTATGGAGTGTCTGTGAGAAACATTTATATGGACTCTCTGTGAGAAACATTTATATGGGCTGTCTGTGAGAAACATTTCTATGGACTCTCTGTGAGAAACATTCATATGAACTATCTGTGAGAAACATTTCTATAGACTGTCTGTGAGAAATATTTATCTGGACTGTTTGTGAGAAACATTTATATGGACTGTCTGTAAGAAACATTTATATGGACTGTCTGTGAGAAACATTGACATGGACTGTCTGTGAGAAACTTTTATATGGACTGTCTGTGAGAAAGATTTATATGGACTGTCTGTGAGAAAGATTTCTATGGAGTGTCTGTGAGAAACATTTTTATGGACTCTCTGTGAGAAACATTTATATGAACTATCTGTGAGAAACATTTATATGGACTGTCTGTGAGAAACATTTGTATGAACTATCTGTGAGAAACATTTATATGGACTGTTTGTGAGAAACATTTATCTGGACTGTTTGTGAGAAACATTTATCTGGACTGTCTGTGAGAAACATTGACATGGACTGTCTGTGAGAAACTTTTATATGGACTGTCTGTGAGAAAGATTTATATGGACTGTCTGTGAGAAAGATTTCTATGGAGTGTCTGTGAGAAACATTTATATGAACTATCTGTGAGAAACATTTATATGGACTGTCTGTGAGAAACATTTATATGAACTATCTGTGAGATACATTTATATGGACTGTCTGTGAGAAATATTTATATCGACTGTCTGTGAGAAACATTTATATGGACTGTCTGTGAGAAACATTTCTATGGAGTGTCTGTGAGAAACATTTATATGGACTCTCTGTGAGAAACATTTATATGGGCTGTCTGTGAGAAACATTTCTATGGACTCTCTGTGAGAAACATTCATATGAACTATCTGTGAGAAACATTTCTATAGACTGTCTGTGAGAAATATTTATCTGGACTGTTTGTGAGAAACATTTATATGGACTGTCTGTAAGAAACATTTATATGGACTGTCTGTGAGAAACATTGACATGGACTGTCTGTGAGAAACTTTTATATGGACTGTCTGTGAGAAAGATTTATATGGACTGTCTGTGAGAAAGATTTCTATGGAGTGTCTGTGAGAAACATTTATATGGACTCTCTGTGAGAAACATTTATATGAACTATCTGTGAGAAACATTTATATGGACTGTCTGTGAGAAACATTTGTATGAACTATCTGTGAGAAACATTAATATGGACTGTTTGTGAGAAACATTTATCTGGACTGTTTGTGAGAAACATTGACATGGACTGTCTGTGAGAAACTTTTATATGGACTGTCTGTGAGAAAGATTTATATGGACTGTCTGTGCGAAACATTTATGTGGACTGTCTGTGTGAAACATTTATATGGACTGTCTGTGCGAAACATTTATGTGGACTGTCTGTGAGAAACATTTATATGGAGTCTGAGAGAAACATTCATTTGGACTGTTTGTGAGAAACATTTATATGGACTGTTTGTGAGAAACATTTATATGGACTGTTTGTGAGAAACATTTATATGGACTGTTTGTGAGAAACATTTATGTGGAGTCTGAGAGAAACATTTATTTGGACTGTCTGTGAGAAACATTTATATGGACTGTCTGTGAGAAATATTTATATGGACTCTCTGTGAGAAACATGTATATGGACTCTCTGTGAGAAACATTTATATGAACTATCTGTGAGAAACATTGATATGGACTATTTGTGAGAAACATTTATATGGGCTGTCTGTGAGAAACTTTTATATGAACTATCTGTGAGAAACATTTCTATGGACTGTCTGTGAGAAACATTTATCTGGACTGTTTGTGAGAAACATTTATATGGACTGTCTGTGAGAAACATTTATCTGGACTGTTTGTGACAAACATTTACATAGACTATCTGTGAGAAACATTGATCTGGACTGTTTGTGAGAAACATTTATATGGACTGTCTGTGAGAAATATTTATATGGACTGTCTGTGAGAAACATTTCTATGGACTGTTTGTGAGAAACATTTATATGGGCTGTCTGTGAGAAACTTTTATATGAACTATCTGTGAGAAACATTTATCTGGACTGTTTGTAAGAAACATTTATATGGGCTGTTTGTGAGAAACATTTATATGGACTGTCTGTGAGAAATATTTATATAGACTGTCTGTGAGAAACATTTATATGGGCTGTTTGTGAGATACATTTATATGGACTGTCTGTGAGAAATATTTATATGGGCTGTTTGTGAGAAATATTTATATGGACTGTCTGTGAGAAATATTTATATAGACTGTCTGTGAGAAACATTTATATGGGCTGTCTGTGAGAAACATTTATATGGACTGTCTGTGAGAAACATTTCTATGGAGTGTCTGTGAGAAACATTTATATGGACTGTCTGTGAGAAACATTTCTATGGAGTGTCTGTGAGAAACATTTATATGGACTCTCTGTGAGAAACATTTATATGGGCTGTCTGTGAGAAACATTTCTATGGACTCTCTGTGAGAAACATTCATATGAACTATCTGTGAGAAACATTTCTATAGACTGTCTGTGAGAAATATTTATCTGGAATGTTTGTGAGAAACATTTATATGGACTGTCTGTAAGAAACATTTATATGGACTGTCTGTGAGAAACATTGACATGGACTGTCTGTGAGAAACTTTTATATGGACTGTCTGTGAGAAAGATTTATATGGACTGTCTGTGAGAAAGATTTCTATGGAGTGTCTGTGAGAAACATTTTTATGGACTCTCTGTGAGAAACATTTATATGAACTATCTGTGAGAAACATTTATATGAACTATCTGTGAGATACATTTATATGGACTGTCTGTGAGAAATATTTATATCGACTGTCTGTGAGAAACATTTATATGGACTGTCTGTGAGAAACATTTCTATGGAGTGTCTGTGAGAAACATTTATATGGACTCTCTGTGAGAAACATTTATATGGGCTGTCTGTGAGAAACATTTCTATGGACTCTCTGTGAGAAACATTCATATGAACTATCTGTGAGAAACATTTCTATAGACTGTCTGTGAGAAATATTTATCTGGACTGTTTGTGAGAAACATTTATATGGACTGTCTGTGAGAAACATTTCTATGGAGTGTCTGTGAGAAACATTGACATGGACTGTCTGTGAGAAACTTTTATATGGACTGTCTGTGAGAAAGATTTATATGGACTGTCTGTGAGAAAGATTTCTATGGAGTGTCTGTGAGAAACATTTATATGGACTCTCTGTGAGAAACATTTATATGGACTGTCTGTGAGAAACATTTATATGAACTATCTGTGAGAAACATTTGTATGAACTATCTGTGAGAAACATTTATATGGACTGTTTGTGAGAAACATTTATCTGGACTGTTTGTGAGAAACATTGACATGGACTGTCTGTGAGAAACTTTTATATGGACTGTCTGTGAGAAAGATTTATATGGACTGTCTGTGCGAAACATTTATGTGGACTGTCTGTGTGAAACATTTATATGGACTGTCTGTGCGAAACATTTATGTGGACTGTCTGTGAGAAACATTTATATGGAGTCTGAGAGAAACATTCATTTGGACTGTTTGTGAGAAACATTTATATGGACTGTTTGTGAGAAACATTTATATGGACTGTTTGTGAGAAACATTTCTATGGACTGTTTGTGATAAACATTTATGTGGAGTCTGAGAGAAACATTTATTTGGACTGTTTGTGAGAAACATTTATATGGACTGTTTGTGAGAAACATTTATATGGACTGTTTGTGAGAAACATTTATATGGACTGTTTGTGAGAAACATTTATGTGGAGTCTGAGAGAAACATTTATTTGGACTGTCTGTGAGAAACATTTATATGGACTGTCTGTGAGAAACATTGATATGGACTCTCTGTGAGAAACATTTATGTGGACTCTCTATGAGAAACATTTATATGGACTATCTGTGAGAAACATTGATATGGACTATTTGTGAGAAACATTTATATGGGCTGTCTGTGAGAAACTTTTATATGAACTATCTGTGAGAAACATTTCTATGGACTGTCTGTGAGAAACATTTATCTGGACTGTTTGTGAGAAACA
>NW_028223597.1:5000-7000 GCF_056783735.1 Eptatretus burgeri
TTTTGTATTTCCTTACTTATTATATATAATCCTGTTTTTTCTGTTTTCATGAGATAAACAAGGGCAAAACCATTATTATATTTACCCTTATTAAATTCTTTTATTTGTTGTTTACTAATCGTGGCCCCACAAAACTCATTCTCGATACCAAGTGGATAATATTCTTCCTTATGAGACCGATTTAATTGTTCCAGGTCTTCGAGGTTAATTTTAAATGAGCAATTATACCCTAAATCATTCATATCATACCCCCATTGTTCTATTCTCATACAAACGATACGCCCTTCTTTATAAAAAATTATTTTAATTCGAACTGTGAATTCTGTATGACCTGGAGATAATATCAACACTTCTGTATCTTTGGAATACACGGCCGTTTTATTTAAGGATATATATTGTGATAAATCGCTTAATCTCACCAAGTCATTCGCGTCAGTTGGGCTTGGATAATTTTTTAATATATAAGCATTTTTCATTGTAATATTTTTGGTTATATTATATTTATGTCGTTCAGCCTGTGCCTTTGTGTAATAATTTGATAAATCAATATCCAGTTCTTGAGATACACCAAAGATAGAACCATCTTTACCAACATGTCATTTATATTAGATAAAAAATAATATCATAAAATTTTTTATTTTTGTTGAGTTGAAATAACACATATAGACATAATTGACCACAACACTTGGAATTTAATTATTGGACTTGAAATGTTTGATAAACACCATTCTGTAAGAATTTTATGACTTCAACAGGTGGTGGAAGACCAAAACTATCAAAATAATATTTGTCTTGACTATTAAAAATACAAACCCAATGAGAACCGTTCCCATTATTATCTTCTAAGTTCATAATAATATTCTTTGTATGTTTCGGCACATTTGTTAATTCATCTCTCATACAACTAACCACATTATGAATTTTTAATTTCTTACAATATTTGACAAGTTGTAAATTTGATGTTGTATTCTTTCCAAGTTCTTTAAACCACTCATCAATGCTCATTTATTTATTAGAAAGATATAATCCATTACCTCTTTTCGTTAATTTTACACCTGCTTGTGCTATAGAAGAAAGCATATCTCCAACTAACAATCTCGCTTTATCAGGCAGACCTTCAAGTTTTTCAGCAAAATCTACAATTACACCACTTCCACTAATTTGTTTCTCCAACTCTTTGTTATGTCTTTCCAATTCCTTTTGAGCCTGGAGTTGAGCCTTCCTTTCGTTGGCAGTTTTCACCGCTGTTGAAATACCACCCGTCAATGCTCCAACCGCACTTAAACCAGCAAATAAAGGAATTAGAAATGGGAGAAATCCTCCACTCGTCTCTCTTATTGAATATTTTTTCAACATTGGTTTTGTCATTTTAATTTTAAGTGAGCCAGTGTCATTCAAGATTTTAACCTGTTCTCTTGTGAGCAAAACATCAATTCTTACTGCTCCTTTTCTCTGAATTGTATTAACGTAAATCGTACAAGGCTTTTGATTTTGAACACAAGATGATAGTTTATGAAGATTGATTTGATTAACATATACACTAGTTGGTACTTTGCCACTCATTTATTTAACAAAAAATTATGTGAGACTAATCATCACACCATTATCTGTATTAATCTGCAATTCTGTTTCTTCCAAAAGCAAACAATATGTATCAACTTCTTCACTCTCTCCTCTTTCAATGTATAGGGAAGTATCCACTCGATTAGACTTTATAGTTTCCTTTTGAGCGCTCAGCTCAAACGCATAGATTGTATACAAACTTTTAAATGCTGTCATATCCAAAATAGGTTCTTTATTTCCATTACTTTCACACAGCTTTTGGTAAGACTTGTATGCTTCAGCAAAATCATTTTTTTCCCAATTAATTTCCAATCTATCTCGTGGATAAAATGTTCCATATAGAGAAACGCGAAGTTGTTTCACCTTAGCATTATCACTCAATGCATTATTCTTATCAGTCGCAGTATCACCATCTGGCTTTTTAAAAATGATCCACA
>NW_028223598.1:0-7000 GCF_056783735.1 Eptatretus burgeri
GGACACGTCCGCAGTGAGTTCCATCTCCAGTTCACCAAAAGGAAATGAGGAAAGTATTTTTTACTAACATTGAACATCACAAGGTCAAGAATGCTTGCTTCCACGTGTGGAATCCAGAGCCCCAGCAATCGCAAAGTACCCTTGAAGGCAATGGATCATGAAAATATAACCAAGCCCATGAAAGGAATAGATTGACGAGCCCCCTCCCCGCCCGTCAAAGTGATGGACACATCGAAAGTGACCTCTCCATCTCCATTTCACCAACAAAGGAAATGAATGAAGTATATTTACCTTCCTTGAACCTCTTAATGTCAAGAATGGTTGCTTCCACATGTGGAATCCAGAGTCCGAGCAATCGCAAAGTACCCTTGAAGGCAATGGATCATGAAAATATAACGAAGCCCATGAAAGGAATAGATTGACGAGCCCCCTCCCCGCCCGTCAAAGTGATGGACACATCGAAAGTGACCTCTCCATCTCCATTTCACCAACAAAGGAAATGAATGAAGTACATTTACCTTCCTTGAACCTCTCTTAAGGTCAAGAACCGTTGCTTCCACGTGTGGAATCCAGAGCCCGATCAATCGGAAAGTACCCTTGAAGGCAATGGATCATGAAATTATAACCAAGACCATGAAAGGAATAGATTGATGAGCCCCCTCCCCGCCGGTCAAAGTGATGGACACATTGAAAGTGACCTCACTATCTCCATTTCACCAACAACGGAAATGAATGAAGTATTTTTACCTACATTGAACCTCTAAATGTCAAGAATGGTTGCTTCCATATGTGGAATCCAGAGTTCGAGCAATCGGAAAGTACCCTTGAAGGCAATGGATCAGGAAAATGTAACCAAGACAATGAAAGGAACAGAATGACGAGCCCCCTCCCCGCACGTCAAAGTGATGGACACATCGAAAGTGACCTTTCCATCTCCATTTCACCAACAAAGGAAATGAATGAAGTATATTTACCTTCCTTGAACCTCGAAATGTCAAGAATGGTTGCTTCCATATGTGGAATCCAGAGCACGAGCAATTGGAAAGCACCTTTGAAGGCAATGGATCATGAAAATAAAACGAAGCCCATGAAAGGAATAGATTGCCGAGCCGCCTGACCTCCTGTCAAAGTGATGGACACTTTCGCAGTGAGTTCCATCTCCATTTCACCAACAAAGGAAATGAGTGAAGTATTTTTACCAACCTTAAATATCATACAGTCAAGAATGGTTACATCCACGTGTGGAATCCAGAGACGGAGCAATAAGAAAGTACCCTTGAAGGCAATGGATCATGAAAATATAACCAAGACCATGAAAGGAATAGATTGACGAGCCCCCTCCCCACCCGTCAAAGTGATGGACACATTGAAAGTGACCTCTCCATCTCCATTTCACCAACAAAGGAAATTAATGAAGTATATTTACCTTCCTTGAACCTCTTAAGGTCAAGAATGGTTGCTTCCACGTGTGGAATCCAGAGCCCGAGCAATCGGAAAGTACCCTTGAAGGCAATGGATCATGAAAATATAACAAAGACCATGAAAGGAATAGCTTTACGAGCCCCCTCCACGCACATCAAAGTGATGGACATGTTCGCAGTGAGTTCCATCTCCATTTCACAAAAAGGAAATGAGGAAAGTATTTTTTACGAACATTGAACATCACAAGGTCAAGAATGGTTGCTTCCACATGTGGAATCCAGAGCCCGAGCAATCGGAAAGTCCCCTTGAAGGCAAGGGATCATGAAAATATAACCAAGACCATGAAAGGAATAGATTGACGAGCCCCCTCCCCGCACATCAAAGTGATGGACACGTCCGCAGTGAGTTCCATCTCCATTTCACAAAAAGGAAATGAGGAAAGTATTTTTTAATAACATTGAACATCACAAGGTCAAGAATGGTTGCTTCCACGTGTGGAATCCAGAGCCCGAGCAATCGGAAAGTCCCCTTGAAGGCAAGGGATCATGAAAATATAACCAAGCCCATGAAAGGAATAGATTGACGAGCCTCCTCCCCGTCCATCAAAGTGATGGACACGTCCGCAGTGAGTTCCATCTCAATTTCACCAACAAAGGAAATGAGGAAAGTATTTTTTACCAACATTGAAATTTACAAGGTCAAGAATGGTTGCTTCCACGTGTGGAATCCACAGCCCGAGCAATGGGAATGTATCCTTGAAGGCAATGGATCATGAAAATATAACCAAGACCATGAAAGGAAGAGATTAACGAGCCCCCTCCCCGCCCGTCAAAGTGATGGACACATCGAAAGTGACCTCTCCATCTCCATTTCACCAATAAAGGAAATGAATGAAGTATTTTTCCCTCCCTTGAACCTTTTAATGTCAAGAATGGTTGCTTCCATTTGTGGAATCCAGAGCCCGAGCAATCGGAAAGCACCTTTTAAGGCAATGGATCATGAAAATATAATGAAGCCCATGAAAGGAATAGATTGACGAGCCCCGTCCCCACCCGGCAAAGAGATGGACACTTCCGCAGTGAGTTCCATCTCCATTTCACCAACAAAGGAAATGAATGAAGTATATTTTCCTTCCTCGAACCTCTGAAGGTCAAGAATGGTTGCTTCCACGTGTGGAATCCAGAGCCCGACCAATCGGAAAGTCCCCTTGAAGGCAATGGATCATGAAAATATAACCAAGACCATTAAAGGAATAGATTGACGAGCCCCCTCCCTGCCCGTCAAAGTGATGGACACATTGAAAGTGACCTTTCCATCTCCATTTCACCAACAAAGGAAATGAATGAAGTATATTTACGTTCATTGAACTTCTTCAGGTCAAGAATGGTTGCTTCCACGTGTGGAATCCAGAGTCCGAGCAATCGCAAAGTACCCTTGAAGGCAATGGATCATGAAAATAAAACGAAGCCCCTGAAAGGAATAGATTGACGAGCCCCCTCCCCGTCCGTCAAAGTGATGGACACATCGAAAGTGACCTCTCCATCTCCATTTCACCAACAAAGGAAATAAATGAAGTATATTTACCTTCCATGAACCTCTTAATGTCAAGAATGTTTGCTTCCACGTGTGCAATCCAGAACCCGAGCAATCGGAAAGTACCCTTGAAGGCAATGGATCATGAAAATATAACGAAGGCGATGAAAGGAATAGATTGACGAGCCCCCTCCCCGCCGGTCAAAGTGATGGACACATCGAAAGTGACCTCTCCATCTCCATTTCACCAACAAAGGAAATTAATGAAGTATATTTACCTTCCTTGAACCTCTTTAGGTCAAGAATGGTTGCTTCCACGTGTGGAATCCAGAGCCCGAGCAATCGGAAAGTACCCTTGAAGGCAATGGATCATGAAAATATAACCAAGTCCATGAAAGGAATAGCTTTAAGAGCCCCCTCTACGCACATCAAAGTGATGGACACGTCCGCAGTGACTTCCATCTCCATTTCACCAACAAAGGAAATGAGGAAAGTATTTTTTTACCAACATTGAACATTACAAGGTCAAGAATGGTTGCTTCCACGTGTGGAATCCACAGCCCGAGCAATTGGAAAGTACCCTTGAAGGCAATGGATCATGAAAATATAACCAACACCATGAAAGGAATAGATTAACGAGCCCCCTCCCCGCCCGTCAAAGTGATGGACACGTCCGCAGTGAGTTCCATCTCCAGTTCACCAAAAGGAAATGAGGAAAGTATTTTTTACTAACATTGAACATCACAAGGTCAAGAATGGTTGCTTCCACATGTGGAATGCAGAGTCCGAGCAATCGCAAAGTACCCTTGAAGGCAATGGATCATGAAAATATAACGAATCCCATGAAAGGAATAGATTGACGAGCCCCCTCCCCGCCCGTCAAAGTGATGGACACATCGAAAGTGACCTCTCCATCTCCATTTCACCAACAAAGGAAATGAATGAAGTATATTTACCTTCCTTGAACCTCTCTTAAGGTCAAGAACGGTTGCTTCCACGTGTGGAATCCAGAGCCCGATCAATGGGAAAGTACCCTTGAAGGCAATGGATCATGAAATTATAACCAAGACCATGAAAGGAATAGATTGATGAGCCCCCTCCCCGCCCGTCAAAGTGATGGACACAATGAAAGTGACCTCTCTATCTCCATTTCACCAACAACGGAAATGAATGAAGTATATTCTCCTTCCTCGAACCTCTGAAGGTCAAGAATGGTTGCTTCCACATGTGGAATCCAGAGCTCGAGCAATCGGAAAGTACCCTTGAAGGCAATGGATCACGAAAATGTAACCAAGACAATGAAAGGAACAGAATGACGAGCCCCCTCCCCGCACGTCAAAGTGATGGACACATCGAAAGTGACCTTTCCATCTCCATTTCACCAACAAAGGAAATGAATGAAGTATATTTCCCTTCCTTGAACCTCTTAATGTCAAGAATCGTTGCTTCTATATGTGGAATCTAGAGCCCGAGCAATCCGAAAGTACATTTGAAGGCAATGGATCAGGAAAATATAACGAAGCCCATGAAAGGAATAGATTGACGAGCCCCCTCCCCGCCCGTCAAAGTGATGGACACGTCCGCAGTGAGTTCCATCTCCATTTCACCAATAAATGAAATGAGGAAAGTCTTTTTTTACCAACATTGAACATTACAAGGTCAAGAATGGTTGCTTCCACGTGTGGAATCCAGAGCCCGAGCAATCGCAAAGTACACTTGAAGGCAATGGATCATGAAAATATAACCAAGACCATGAAAGGAATAGATTGACGAGACACCTCCCCGCCCGTCAAAGTGATGGACACGTCCGCAGTGAGTTCCATCTCCAGTTCACCAAAAGGAAATGAGGAAAGTATTTTTTACTCACAATGAACATCACAAGGTCAAGAATGCTTGCTTCCACGTGTGGAATCCAGAGCCCGAGCAATCGGAAAGTACCCTTGAAGGCAATGGATCATGAAAATATAACCAAGCCCATGAAAGGAATAGATTGACGAGCCCCCTCCCCGTCCGTCAAAGTGATGGACACATCAAAAGTGACCTCTCCATCTCCATTTCACCAACAAAGGAAATAAATGAAGTATATTTACCTTCCTTGAACCTCTTAATGTCAAGAATGTTTGCTTCCACTTGTGGAATCCAGAGCCCGAGCAATCGGAAAGAACCCTTTAAGGAAATGGATCATGAAAATATCACGAAGCCCATGAAAGGAATAGATTGACGAGCCCCCTCCCCGCCGGTCAAAGTGATGGACAGGTCCGCAGTGAGTTCCATCTCCATTTCACCAACAAAGGAAATGAATGAAGTATATTTTCCTCACTCGAACCTCTGAAGGTCAAGAATGGTTGCTTCCATGTGTGGAATCCAGAGCCCGACCAATCGGAAAGTTCCCTTGAAGGCAATGGATCATGAAATTATAACCAAGACCATGAAAGGAATAGATTGACGAGCCCCCTCCCCGCCCGGCAAAGTGATGGACACATTGAAAGTGACCTTTCCATCTCCATTTCACCATCAACGGAAATGAATGAAGTATTTTTACCTACATTGAACCTCTAAATGTCAAGAATGGTTGCTTCCAGATGTGGAATCCAGAGCTCGAGCAATCGGAAAGCACCCTTGAAGGCAATGGATCATGAAAATGTAACCAAGACCATGAAAGGAATAGAATGACGAGCCCCCTCCCCGCCCGTCAAAGTGATGGACACATCGAAAGTGACCTCTCCATCTCCATTTCACCAACAAATGAAATTAATGAAGTATATTTACCTTCCTTGAACCTCTCTTAAGGTCAAGAACGGTTGCTTCCACGTGTGGAATCCAGAGCCCGATCAATGGGAAAGTACCCTTGAAGGCAATGGATCATGAAATTATAACCAAGACCATGAAAGGAATAGATTGATGAGCCCCCTCCCCGCCCGTCAAAGTGATGGACACGTCCGCAGTGAGTTCCATCTCCAGTTCACCAACAAAGGAAATGAGGAAAGTATTTTTCACTAACATTGAACATCACAAGGTCAAGAATGCTTGCTTCCACGTGTGGAATCCAGAGCCCCAGCAATCGCAAAGTACCCTTGAAGGCAATGGATCATGAAAATATAACCAAGCCCATGAAAGGAATAGATTGACGAGCCCCCTCCCCGCCCGTCAAAGTGATGGACACATCGAAAGTGACCTCTCCATCTCCATTTCACCAACAAAGGAAATGAATGAAGTATATTTACCTTCCTTGAACCTCTTAATGTCAAGAATGGTTGCTTCCACATGTGGAATCCAGAGTCCGAGCAATCGCAAAGTACCCTTGAAGGCAATGGATCATGAAAATATAACGAAGCCCATGAAAGGAATAGATTGACGAGCCCCCTCCCCGCCCGTCAAAGTGATGGACACATCGAAAGTGACCTCTCCATCTCCATTTCACCAACAAAGGAAATGAATGAAGTATATTTACCTTCCTTGAACTTCTTAAGGTCAAGAATGGTTGCTTCCACGTGTGGAATCCAGAGCCCGATCAATCGGAAAGTACCCTTGAAGGCAATGGATCATGAAATTATAACCAAGACCATGAAAGGAATAGATTGATGAGCCCCCTCCCCGCCGGTCAAAGTGATGGACACATTGAAAGTGACCTCACTATCTCCATTTCACCATCAACGGAAATGAATGAAGTATTTTTACCTACATTGAACCTCTAAATGTCAAGAATGGTTGCTTCCAGATGTGGAATCCAGAGCTCGAGCAATCGGAAAGTACCCTTGAAGGCAATGGATCACGAAAATGTAACCAAGACCATGAAAGGAATAGAATGACGAGCCCGCTCCCCGCACGTCAAAGTGATGGACGCATCGAAAGTGACTTCTCCATCTCCATTTCACCAACAAATGAAATTAATGAAGTATATTTACCTTCCTTGAACCTCGAAATGTCAAGAATGGTTGCTTCCATATGTGGAATCCAGAGCACGAGCAATTGGAAAGCACCTTTGAAGGCAATGGATCATGAAAATATAACGAAGCCCATGAAAGGAATAGATTGACGAGCCGCC
>NW_028223599.1:0-7000 GCF_056783735.1 Eptatretus burgeri
GATGAGGGAATACTTTTCAAGTTGATAAGTGGGCCCTGTGTCATGCGTTAGAATTTTATGAGCCTGCCGCAAAATAGATAAAAATAAGGAGAAAAAGTTCGTATTTTCAGTCAGCCTGTCACATGCAAGTGTTTGGCCACATACAACAGGCCGCCAAATGTGTTAGGAATGACATCAGATGCTAAAACTTTGCATGCCAGTCCGAATGCACATGTAGATGGACATATGCGAACGTCTTGACGATTGGGCCTTCAATTTCAAGATGGGCTCCTAGCATAGATAGGCCATAAGTTAGATCTGGGTGCACCTAAAATGGGCATATTTTCACTCATATCTGCACACAGGGAAATGCTGCAATGATGAGAGACTACTTTTTAAGTTGATAAGTGGGCGCTGTTTCATGTGTTAGAATTTTATGAGCCTTCCGCAAAATAGATAAAAAAATAAGGAGAAAAAGTTAGTATTTTCAGTCAGCCTGTCATTTGCAAGTTTTTGGCCTCTTTCAACAGGCCGCCAAATGTGTTCGGAATGATATCAGATGCTAAAACTTTGCATGCCAGCCCGAATACACATGTAGATGGACATATGCGAACGTCTTGACGATTGGGCCTTCAATTTCAAGATGGGCTCCTAGCATAGATAGGCCATAAGTTAGATCTGGGTGCATCTAAAATGGGCATATTTTCACTCATATCTGCACACAGGGAAATGCTGCAATGATGAGAGACTACTTTTTAAGTTGATAAGTGGGCCCTGTGTCATGCGTTAGAATTTTATGAGCCTTCCGCAAAATAGATAAAAAATAAGGATAAAAAGTTAGTATTTTCCTGCTCACCAGATTCTCTCAGCGAGGGAGTCTCATGAGTGGAGGAGGCCAGTGGGCCGACCACGTGCCTCATGGTTGCAGCAGGTTGACCATCATCTCAAGGAGATGGGGATGGGCCTGGCATCTGCCTGGGGGATGGCCAGACGGAGGCCCCTGGAGTACCGGCGGAAAGTGGACGCAGCGACGCGCTGTTCTGGCACATGCTCCCATACCTGACCTGACCTCTTCTTTTCCCCTTCTGAATGAGTAGCTAACTGTGTCACATCCACACAACACATATGTGCACAGAAGTGTGGCTGCGACATCAAGAGGATTTTCTGGTACTTCTTGCTCAACACTTCTACCAGCTCATGAATAGGTAGGTATTGATTCTGCCGTTGTATCCAGAGTTCTTGCAATGTGTTCAAGCAGCAGAAGTGATATATACACAGCATAATTTTGTCTGTATCTGTTGCATGCACAACAGCTCAATGGTGATCAGGATATTCCACACAATATGCAAGATGAGCAATAATCCTTGTGTCTGCCTCTTCATGTTCTTCACAAGGTAAGTCCAGAACTGAACTTGATGCTGATGTGATGGAAAGAGTGTGACCTTTGTTTTCCATCATACCACCAAGAATGATGGTCACTCCATCTGGAATAGCTTCAGGACTCTCACAAAGGGAAGTGCCAATGAAGTTCTGAAGATTTCCTTTATTTCTTGGATTCTTCATGAGTAAATTCCAGTCCGGAATTTCTAGACTCTTGGATGGTGAGAATTGTCTTGCCTGGTCTGTCTGGTTTCTCCTCTGCTGCTCATGACCCTTCAAAGTATGGCTATCATCAAAATCATCCTGATCACCAATGATGTTGACACAGTTGCACATTTCAGGTTTCAACTGCAGGAGCTTGCGAAGATACAGCTGGGGAAGTTCACCAAATGTTTTTGCACCCATTTTTTGGTATTTATTTACAAATGCCATTGTGTCTACCAGATAAACTGTGTATAGGTCACTCTGTGGTAATGATGGCAGCTGTAAAACAACATCCTGCTCAGCTTCAGCAATTAGCACTGCCACGAAATCAGACTTGTTGCCTTTGCGCATTACAAACCCCTGTGCTAAGCGTGGATCAACCTCAAACAGGGATGATGGATAGTCTGTCCACTCATGGGAAAATGCAATCTGTCTTGTGACTGGGTCGGCATCTCGATAGAAACACAGCACACGTGTAGTTGCAGTCTCATCTTGATAGATCCTGATTAAACTCTGTTTCCTTGATGGGTTTGATTTCTTCTGTGAGGAGAAAGTTACCAGCTTCAGTGGTTCAATCTTAATAGAGACCACCTCTTCTGCTTTCATAATGGCTTCCATGCCCTTAGCTTGAGCATGGACCAAGTCTTTTGAAGCATCCTTCTCACCAGTTGCTCTATTGAGCAGATCCACTTGGTTGTTACACTGGAATGGGTTTATCATCTGCTGGCATATCACTTTCTTGATCTCCTCAACATGCATATGTTCTTCTGTTGCCTGCTTATGTGTTTCTCCATGATGAGTAGATTCCTGTTGGCCTAGATTAGCCATAGACTTTATGTTCTCTGATAAAGCTGTGAGAAATGGTGCTGTCTTCACATATTTATCTCGAGCAGCTGGTGCCTGAGATATGCCTTTGAACAGAGATGTCTTCCCTTCATTGTTGTATGTCTGCTCCAGGGCCATGTCACTCCAAACACCATTGAATTTTCCTTTGGAAGAGTGAACTGTGAAGTACCCAACCTGGATCCAGCAAACCTTAACCGAACTGTGTTCAATAGAGTAAGAGGATTTTGGGGGTAGGGGTAACTTTGGTTGACAAAAATGTTAATTTTCTCTTTAAAAATTGATAGAACTCACTCAAATTTGCTGTTTTAATTAGCCATGGATACCATGTTCATATCACATTAAGAGAAATTAGTATTCTAATGCAGCATCTGCCTATGATAAGAAAAGTTCTAAAGGCCATCTTCAAAAAACGTTATTTTTAAGGCATTTTTCACAAAATTATGTACTTTTACGAGGTTTACTTCCACAAAGGCAATTTTTTTGTCATTTTACAATGCACTGATTGAATTCTTACATTTAGTTCACATTTATTTTTCATGAATGTGATTTTTTAATTTTTTTAGAAATTTTATTGACAATTGCTGTTTTATCAAATTTTTCAAATCTTCCTCAAACAAAAACGTCCGCCAAAATTTTTCGCAAGAGCTTATGAATTGCCAACATTGGTTTTCATGAACTGCAAACATATATCTAAACATCCTGGGGGTGTAAAATTTTATAGCAGAGGCTGTAAGGTCCAACCCTAAAACAGCCTCGTACACAGGTTGGCTCCCGGACTAAATGGTTTTAGTACAAGTGTATATCATAAAGTTGATGATTTCAGTTTCCTGGTAGTCTTGTACACCTTTCCAGGAAGCAATTGTACCAACTAAAATGGGTTACAATGTCTTTTCATCTCATCTACTTAGATTTGCAAGAATTTGTTCAGTTAAGGATGATCATAAAGTTGATGATTTCAGATTAACATCTTCCACTCTATATACTGTATATATATATATATATATATATATATATATATATATATATATATATATATATATATATATATATCTTCTTCTTCTTTCGCCTACTCCCGTTAGGGGTCGCCACAGCGGATCATCCGTATGATCCGCATAGTGATTTGGCACAGGTTTTACGCCGGATGCCCTTCCTGACGCAACCCTGGTCGCCTCTTACGACACAGGGATATGGTACACCTATTTTAACCGGGGTATACACCGGCCCAGTACACTGGTAATCACTTTGCCGACCTCGGAAGGATGACAGGCTGAGTCAACCCCTGGTGTATTATTTCAGTGGCCCAACGGGGCTTGAACTCAGGACCTTTTGGATCCCAAGCCGCTGCCCGAACCACTGCGCCAACACCAGGCGTTGTTCTATATATATATATATATATATATATATATATATATATATATATATATATATATATATATATATATATATATATATATATATATATATATATATATATATATATATATATATATATATATATATATATATATATATATATATATATATCTTCTTCTTTCGGCTACTCCCGTTAGGAGTCGCCACAGCGGATCATCCCTTATGATCCGTATATATATATATATATATATATATATATATATATATATATATATATATATATATATATATATATATATATTATGCCTGGTGTTGGCGCAGTGGTTAGGGCAGCGGCTTGGGATCCAAAAGGTCCTGAGTTCAAGCCCCGTTGGGCCACTGAATTAATACACCAGGGGGTTGACTCAACCTGTCATCCTTCTGAGGTCGGCAAAGTGAGTACCAGTATACTGGGCCGGTGTATACCCCGGTTAAAATAGGTGTACCATATCCCTGTGTCGTAAGAGGCGACCAGGGTTGCGTCAGGAAGGGCATCCGGCGTAAAACATGTGCCAAATCACTATGCGGATCATACGGATGATCCGCTGTGGTGACCCCGAACGGGAGCAGCCGAAAGAAGAAGGATATATATATATATATATATATATATATATATATATATATATATATATATATATATATATATATATATATATATATATATATATATATATAGATATATAGGAAGCCTGGTGTTGGCGCAGTGGTTAGGGCAGCGGCTTGGGATCCAAAAGGTCCTGAGTTCAAGCCCCGTTGGGCCACTGAATTAATACACCATGGGTTGACTCAGCCTGTCATCCTTCCGAGGTCGACAAAATGAGTACCAGTGTACTGGGCCGGTGTATACCCCGGCTAAAATAGGTGTACCATATCCTTGTGTCGTAAGAGGCGACCAGGGTTGCGTCAGGAAGGGCATCCGGCGTAAAACATGTGCCAAATCACTATGCGGATCATACGGATGATCCGCTGTGGCGACCCCTAACGGGAGCAGCCGAAAGAAGAAGAAGAGATATATATATATATATATATATATATATATATATATATATATATATATATATATATATTGTTACGGCTGTGGAAATTCGCATTACACCATGAAGGGCCCGTAGGTGAGATATCTCTAAGTTCATGTGTAGTTAGCCCCAAATCCGTTGTCTAGAGGGATTTTATGTGATTCATTCGGGCTGCGACGCTTTGAGTTAGGCGTTTTTCTGTTCTATCTTTATTTTGAACCAACCACGTCTCAACCGCCATCACACAACAATCACCAACCACAACGCCGCTTCACAACAACCACAACCACACCTGCCTCTCAACAACCACGCCATCCTCACCACTCCGCCAGCAACCGTCAACATCTCCACGAACACAAAAAGGGGAACAACAACAACTCCCACCCCGATTTCCCTGGTAAACAAGAATGACGGTTGGAACTCAACTCCAACCCCGATTCCCCTGGTAAACAAGAATGACGGTTGGAACTCAATTCCCACCCCGATTTCCCGGGTAAACAAGAATGACGGTTGGAACTCAACTCCCACCCCGATTTCTCTGGTGGAATGTCCCTCCCCCCCGCGTTCCGCGAAGGTAGGGGCAGGGTGCCGGGGAAATAAAAGGGCGCACGGAGGCGCCGCTGAGAAGTCAGGTCAGAGGAGGTCAGGTCAGGGTGGTCGGTGAGAGTGTCAGTGTCCGTCGGCGGTTCATGGTCTTCTGCCCGTCTGGGTCTTGGAGAAGTGGTCCGTAGAGCGACCCGCTCGTTGGAGCTTACAGTCGGTGGAGAGTCCGGACGTCGCGGAGGGGACGCGGACTGGAGGCACCGCTCTGCCAGCTGTGTCGCGCGGACCTACGCGTTCGTACAAGGAGCGCCGGAGAGAGCTCGCACACCATCGCACCGCGAGGGTGCAGGTAACCTGCAACGGTCTCGTGGGACTCGTTCAGTCTGCCAAGTCCCACGCCATAAAGGCCCATGGGCCCCATCTGCACCCTGTTGTCTATGTCTAAGATGGCCTTTTCTTTTGCTTTCGAATGAATGTTGTTGGCGCCGTCTGTAAAGTAGAACTGTATAAGTGTTGCCGTGTGTACGCGTATTCGGGAGTAACTCTGCGTCATTGTTTCTTTTGTTTTAACTGCGACATGTGCATTTTGACTGTTTGGCTGTATAGGTGTGCTTTCCGTGTGTCGTGTAATAAATGTGCATTGTGTGAACTGTTTTCCCGTTTCGCTTCGTCTTTTCTTCATTGACCATCCATCCTGCTTCACGTAAAGGGTTCGTAGTGGGCTTAATACGCCCGAGAATTAATCGGAACCGTCGAGGCCGACGATAACAGCGCTCGGTTATCACGGAAGCACGGAACGGACCGCTTAAGCGGTTCTTGTCCGGAGTCGGCCTGTGGCGTTGTGCGATCGCCCGGTCGACCATTCACGCAGGTACTTAGGTAGATCGAATTTGGCGAGCAACCCTATCCTGCGCGGGCGGGCAATTGGCATGATCGTGGTGAGGTTAAACCCCCACCCGTGACTAGCTCCCGGCGTTGGTCCGAGAGTGTCATGACTGAATTGTCCGTCGGTGGGCGACGTGCTGCGATTCGAGTCACGTGGTCGTCCGCACGCCGGCAGGCGCGAATATATATATATATATATATATATATATATATATATATATATATATATATATATATATATATATATATATATATATGCGGATTTATATATACATATATCTTCTTCTTCTTCTTTCGGCTGCTCCCGTTAGGGGTCGCCACAGCGGATCATCCGTATGATCCGCATAGTAATTTGGCACATGTTTTACGCCGGATGCCCTTCCTGACGCAACCCTGGTCACTTCTTACGACACAGGGATATGGTACACCTATTTTAACCGGGGTATACACCGGCCCAGTATACTGGTACTCATTTCGCCGACGTCGGAAGTATGACAGGCTGAGTCAACCCCCTGGTGTATTAATTCAGTGGCCCAACGGGGCTTGAACTCAGGACCTCTTGGATCCCAAACCGCTGCCCGAACCACTGCGCCAAGACCAGGCCAAGATTTATATGTATATATAAATCCGCATACATATATATATATATATATATATATATATATATATATATATATATATATATATATATATATATATATATATATATATATATATATATATATATATATATATATATATATATATATATATAT
>NW_028223600.1:0-7000 GCF_056783735.1 Eptatretus burgeri
AGTTTCAATTTCACAACAAGCGACCACACATCTTCATTCCCATACCCACTACAACTTGACACAACAAAAGAATATGAGGCATCTTTATTGTCCATGGAAACTTATAATACCTTATTTAATATAACCGAGAAAAATGACAAGTTTAGTTATAATCCGGGAAGTGGATACAAAACGATAAGTCTCACCCGGAGCATATGAGATTTCTCAAATATCTTCCGAAATTGCTCGTCTTATGAAAGAACAGGGTGATGAACCAAAAAATATTGTTATAAACATTCAAAAACATACTTCAAAATCAACGATTAAAGTTAAAAATAACTACAAGATTGATTTCACAATTGATAATTCATTTAGAGAGTTATTGGGTTTCTCCTCACAAAAGATTGAAACTAATGGGACGTTTTAAAGTGATAATGTCATTCAAATATCCTCAGGAATAAATTCGGTGTTAATTCACTGTGATTTGATTGATGGTGCTTATAATGATGGAAAAAAAACAAATACAATATTTTCATTCAGCGCATACTCAACCCCAATTGGTTATAAATTCAATATGGAACCCAAAAATTTGGTTTATCTCCCTGTGTCAGGAAAAACCATACACAGAGTAAATTTTAGGATAACCGACCAAGATAATCGTGTGATTTCTTTTAATGGAGAAGTTATATCTATCAGAATTCACCTACGTGAAGTTTTCCAATAAATAAATACGATGGTTATTGTGAGGAAACACGAGTTGGGAAAATATAAAATAATTACAGGGGATGGGATGTTCCTTTCCCCATACTACAAGGGTGATGGTATGTATCTTGGTAGAGGATACTATAAACCTAAGAGACAAAGGGGTGTTGGTCATCAATTTAGAGGAGATGGGATAATTGATACTCTCATGGGTATTGGTTCAACTATTCTTAAACATAAAGATCTAATTGGTTCAACTGCTTCTGCTGTGGGAAATGTAGCAGGTGCTGTAAAGAGTATAAAAGATGCTCAGAAGGAATCTCATAAATTACAAGCAATAAAAGAAATTAAGAAAGGCAAAACTCAGTTGTCCCCCCAAAAACGACAGAAAATAATTCAAATACTTGGATCAGGGTTTCAAAAGTTTTAACATCTTTTTTCCTAAATAAATACAAGTATGGAAGCAATTGATAGTATCTATGATTTGGATGATACTATTATTATCTCAAACTCCACTAAAAAAGAAGATTACTTCAAGGTAAATGCAATAACTGGAACAGACTGGAATACGAATGGTACAAAAAGTTTTGAAATAAATAATCAACAAACCTATTTGAATCTCTCCGAAAGTTTCTTGTTGTGTAAATTTAAATTCACTAAAGCTGGGAATAACACAAACGCTACACTTGTAAATGATTTCTTCTGGAAAATGTTTGATAGTGTGCGTTTGTATATTGGAACACAAGAAGTTGAAGTGGTTGATTATGTCTCTGCTGTATCTGAAATGATAAAATTTACACTCTATACATTCAGTGATAGAATGGGAAAGGGGTCTGTCGAAGGTTTTATTCCTGATATGTCAACGGGAACAAACACAGACCCTGGATATATTCAAAGGAAAGGAGTGTATAATGATGATACAAAAGCAGAAAATAGTTTTACTGTGGCGGTTCCTCTTAAAGGTATATTTGGATTTTGTGATCATGATAAAGTTCTGTATGGTCTTAAAATTAGATTTCAACTACAAAGGAATGATAATGAAAATCGATTGCTTTTTGGTGTTGCTAGTGCTTTTGGTGAACAGAATAAATTTGTAATTGAGGAGATGAGTTGGTATATCAGTGAATATACTCCTAATCTTAAAACAGAAGAGATGTTGAATCGAAGACTTAACTCAAAGAAACCACTCAGTGTACCATACCTCAAAAGAAGATGTCAACACGTTAAACTCAATCAAACTACTTACACGTGGAATTTGGGTGTTCTGGAAGGAAAGCCACGATATCTGTGGATCATTTTTAAAAAGCCAGATGGTGATACTGCGACTGATAAGAATAATGCATTGAGTGATAATGCTAAGGTGAAACAACTTCGCGTTTCTCTGGATGGAACATTTTATCCACGAGATAGATTGGAAATTAATTGGGAAAAAAATGATTTTGCTGAAGCATACAAGTCTTACCAAAAGGTGTGTGAAAGTAATGGAAATAAAGAACCTATTTTGGATATGACAGCATTTAAAAGTTTGTATACAATCTATGCGTTTGACCTGAGCGCGCAAAAGGAAACTATAAAGTCAAATCGAGTGGATACTTCCCTATACATTGAAAGAGGAGAGAGTGAAGAAGTTGATACATATTGTTTGCTTTTGGAAGAAACAGAATTGCAGATTAATACAGATAATGGTGTGATGATTAGTCTCACATAATTTTTTGTTAAATAAATGAGTGGCAAAGTACCAACTGGGGTATATGTTAATCAAATCAATCTTCATAAACTATCATCTTGTGTTCAAAATCAAAAGCCTTGTACGATTAACGTTAATACAATTCAGAGAAAAGGAGCAGTAAGAATTGATGTTTTGCTCACAAGAGAACAGGTTAAAATCTTGAATGACACTGGCTCACTTAAAATTAAAATGACAAAACCAATGTTGAAAAAATATTCAATAAGAGAGACGAGTGGAGGATTTCTCCCATTTCTAATTCCTTTATTTGCTGGTTTAAGTGCGGTTGGAGCATTGACGGGTGGTATTTCAACAGCGGTGAAAATTGCCAACGAAAGGAAGGCTCAACTCCAGGCTCAAAAAGAATTGGAAAGACATAACAAAGAGTTGGAGAAACAAATTAGTGTAAGTGGCGTAATTGTAGATTTTGCTGAAAAACTTGAAGGTCTGCCTGATAAAGCAAGATTGTTAGTTGGAGATATGCTTTCTTCTATTGCACAAGCAGGTGTAAAATTAATGAAAAGAGGTAATGGATTATATCTTTCTAATAAATAAATGAGCATTGATGAGTGGTTGGAAAAATTTGGAAAGAATACAACATCAAATTTACAACTTGTTAAATATTGTAAGAAATTAAAAATTCATAATGTGGTTATTTGTATGAGAGATGAATTAACAAATGTACCGAAACATACAAAGAATATTATTATGAACTTAGAAGATAATAATGGGAACGGTTCTCATTGGGTTTGTATTTTTAATAGTCAAGACAAATATTATTTTGATAGTTTTGGTCTTCCACCACCTGTTGAAGTCATAAAATTCTTACAGAATGGTGTTTATCAAACATTTCAAGCCCAAGAATTAAATTCCAAGTGTTGTGGTCAATTATGTCTGTATGTGTTATTTCAACTCAACAAAAATAAAAAAATTTATGATGTTATTTTTAATCTAATATAAATGACTTATGTTGGTAAAGATGGTTCTATCTTTGGTGTATCTCAAGAACTGGATATTGATTTATCAAATTATTACACAAAGGCACAGGCTGAACGACATAAATATAATATAACCAAAAATATTAACATGAAAAATGCTTATAAATTAAAAAATTATCCAAGCCCGACTGACGCGAATGACTTGGTGAGATTAAGCGATTTATCACAATATATATCCTTAAATAAAACGGCTGTGTATTCCAAAGATACAGAAGTGTTGATATTATCTCCAGGTCATACAGAATTCACAGTTCGAATTAAAATAAATTTTTATAAAGAAGGGCGTATCGTTTGCATGAGAATAGAACAATGGGGGTATGATATGAATGATTTAGGGTATAATTGGTCATTTAAAATTAACCTCGAAGACCTGGAACAATTAAATCAGTCTCGTAAGGAAGAATATTATCCACTTGGGATCGAGAATGAGTTTTGTGGAGCCACGATTAGTAAACAACAAATAAAAGAATTTAATAAGGGTAAATATAATAATGGTTTTGCCCTTGTTTATCTCATGAAAACAGAAAAAACAGGATTATATATAATAAGTAAGGAAATACAAAATGATTTAACTATGGGAAGATGGGGAGGTGTTTCGTGCCATAATATTATTCTAACATATATTTCTAATACATAAATGACAGCAAGAAGGCTTCAAGAAAATTATCATTTCTGTGTCCAAGCATACCTTCAAGAAAAGGGTATTCGGTATTTTAATAAATATGTTCTACAACATAAGAATGAGGTATTTTCAATAAAAGATTGGCATTATGCTGATGTTGATAAACCGACAACTTTAGATTTAATTAGAATGTTAAATAATGAAAAAATTATAAAGTTAAGAAAAGGTAAGGCTCTTTTAGAAATTCAAAAGAAATTTTATTGGTTTCCTCTTGTAAAAAAAATTATTTTGGATACAGGAATAACAAGAAATCCTGATGAATATATGTATAATATTCTATGGGGTGTAAGCGATTCAAGGATAGTAAGGGATGAGGAAGGAGTTGAAGAAGAGAGGGAAGAGGAGGAAAAGGAGAAGGAGGAGAGGGAGAAGATAGAGAAGGAGGAAAAGGAGAAGAGAGAGAGGGAGGAAAGAGAGAGAATAAATAAATATCAAAATATGGAAACCAGTGAGATTCAAAAAAGAATAGGGGTATTACAGAAAATAACTCAACCCACCGAGGAGGAATACAAAGAATTAACAAGTCTATTTGCAATACTTTCGACAAGACTATTAAAATCCATATCTTATCCATTTTAATTCAAGTTTTTTTCTGAAATAAATGGAGGAGAGAGTGAAGGCATTTCTAAGGATTCTTTATGTTTTAAAAATTAAGATTCAAATGTGCATGTTGGAAACGAAAAAGGTTTTTGCACTCTGCAGGAATTTTTCTCATAAATAAATGAGTTATTGTCTCAATTGTAAAAAGAAAACTAATACTAAAAATATTTCATATATTAAAAGTAAAAATAACAGGGTTATACAAAAAGGTATATGTTCGGTGTGTGGTTCAAAAAAAAAATCAATTTATCTCCAAACACAAACTCGGAGGAGATATACAAAAGTTTTTATCAGGAAGTAAATTTACAACTACTGGAATACCAGGGGAATTACATCTACCAGGGTATTCTTTCTGTGGTCCAGGCACAAACTTGGATAAAAGATTAGATGAGGCAGACAATCCTAAATCCTGGAGTCAGCCTATCAATAGAGTTGATGAAGTGTGCATGAGACACGATATTGATTATGGGAATACCACAACGTTGGAAGAAAAGCATGAAGCCGATAGAGAAATGTTGTATAATTTGTCTCTGATACAAAATCCAACCTTGAGAGAAAAAGTTGATCAGTTCATTGTGAAGAAGATGATCAGTGCTAAATTGAAACTTGGACTTGGAAATTCAAAAAACTTATAGGCTCTAATGATGCCATTAAGACTGAAGAGCAATTAGCTGATGAATTACATAAACCAATATTCACAAAGTTTCAGAGAAGGAAAGTTTATTCCAAGGAAGTTGATTATATCTGGTCTGCTGATTTGATTGAACTCAATAATGATAAGGGGTACAAGTATGCTTTAACCGTTATTGATTTGAGGAGTAGATATGCGTGGGTTGTCCCTTTAAAAAACAAAACAGGTAATACTCTTATGTTAGCTTTTCAACAGATATTTAATAAAAGTAAGAGAAAACCTAAAAAAATTGTGGACTGATGAGGGTAGAGAGTTTTATAACAAGACGTTATTGAATTTTCTAAAAAATAACAGTATTACATTATACAGTACCTTTAATGAAGGGAAGGCAGTTGTTGTTGAACGTTTTAATCGTACCTTAAAAGAGAGACTATATAAAAAATTCACACAACTCGGTTCACAACAATGGTCATCTTTTATTCAGGATATTGTGGATAAGTATAATGACACGATTCACACGTCAACAAATATGAAACCATCAGAAACATTTACAAAATTAAAATATGAAAAAGAGATTAATGTCAGAAAACCTAAGTTCAAAGTTGGTGATATCGTAAGAATATATAGGTGGAAATCTCATTTTGAAAAGGGTTTTACTGAACGATGGACGAAATAACTTTTTAAAATTGTTGATGTAATAGATACGGTTCCTTGGACTTATAAAATATATGATTTGGAAGGGGAAGAGATTTTAGGTTCATTTTATTCACAGGAATTACAAAAGACAAAACTAAGCAGATAATATCCATGGGAGCAATGGGTTGTCCCTTCACTCCCTCTGACTATACACCTTTGTGGACACTAGAGGAACAAGTCCGAGGTGTATTACAGTATATAATGTGTGTCAAGGGGGACATTCTTAGATCTGTGAACCCCAAACACAGAATCCTCTACTGAATAGTCAAGGCTTAACTTTTGTTTGTTGATGTGTGTGTGCGTGTGTGTGTGTGTGTCAAGGGGGACGTTCTTAGATCTGTGAACCCCAAACACAGAATCCTCAACTGAATAGTCAAGGCTTAACTTTTGTTTGTTGATGTGTGTGTGCGTGTGTGCGTGCGTGTGTGTGTGTCAAGGGGGACGTTCTTAGATCTGTGAACCCCAAACATAGAATCCTCAACTGAATAGTCAAGGCTTAACTTTTGTTTGTTGATGTGTGTGTGCGTGTGTGTGTGTGTGTGTCAAGGGGGACGTTCTTAGATCTGTGAACCCTAAACACAGAATCCTCAACTGAATAGTCAAGGCTTAACTTTTGTTTGTTGATGTGTGTGTGCGTGTGTGTGTGTGTGTGTGTGTCAAGGGGGACGTTCTTAGATCTGTGAACCCCAAACACAGAATCCTCAACTGAATAGTCAAGGCTTAACTTTTGTTTGTTGATGTGTGTGTGTGCGTGTGTGTGCGTGTGTGTGTGTGTGTGTGTGTGTGTGTGTCAAGGGGGACGTTCTTAGATCTGTGAACCCCAAACACAGAATCCTCAACTGAATAGTCAAGGCTTAACTTTTGTTTGTTGATGTGTGTGTGTGTGTGTGTGTCCCAACCCTCACATTCAAAATCTCAACCCCAACCCTCACATTCAAAATCTCAACCCCAACTCAATCCTCGCCCAACACAATGTCTTTTTCAAA
>NW_028223601.1:0-7000 GCF_056783735.1 Eptatretus burgeri
TGTCTATGTGTGTGTGTCTATGTGTGTGTGTGTGTGTGTGTGTGCGTGTGTGTGTGTGTGTGTGTGTGTGTTGCTTTCCCTGTCTGTCTCTTCATCTATACCCTTGACTTTTTTTTTTTTTTTTCAGCACTATCGCACAACATCAGCTGTTGAAGCAATCTTGTACAACACATGATTTTCTGGAGGTAAATATTTCTGAATTATTATTAATATCACTCGTACAACACATGATTTTCTGGAGGTAAATATTTCTGAATTATTATTAATATCACTCTCTCTTTAGAATGTCGCCTTATGTTGGTTGCATCATTAGTTTGGACGTGGTTTTGTCAGTACACTGGAATTCATTTTATTGACCTTGAAAGGATGACAGGCTCCTGGTGTGTTAATTCAGTGGTCAACGAGGCTTATTCATATTACCATGTAATTATCTTTATAGAACCTAATTATTATCCACTTTTTGTTTCAAAACAGAATATGGTGTCTGAGTTTCGAAATCACAAGGCATCTGAAGAAGATTGCTGGGAAAGATTGTACATTCTCGCAAATGAATATTTAATATTTTCAATATTAATAAATTATATTTGTTTTGTTAACAATTACTTGATTCTGAATTACAAGAAAAGAAAAAAAGAGATGAAAGGGGGGGGTTGGGGGGGGTAGGTGCGCTCCCCCAATGACCCATCACCCCCTCATCCCATCCCTCCCCTCCCCATGTGTGTGTGTAGGGAAGGGTGGGGGGTGGGATGAGGGAGGTGGTGGGTCAAAGGTGGGGGCGCACAGGGGGATGAGAGGGGGTGGGGCTTGTGTGGGCGGGGCTTGTGTGGGCGGGGCTTCGGTGGGGGCTTGTGTGGGTGGGGTGTGTGTGGGAGGGGCTTGTGTGGGCGGGGTGTGTGTGTGGGTGGGGCTTGTGTGGGTGGGGCTTGTGTGGGCGGGGGTTTATGTGGGTGGGGCTTGTGTGGGAGGGGTTTATGTGGGTGGAGCTTGTGTGGGAGGGGTTTATGTGTGTAGAGTTTTTGTGTGGAGCTTGTGTAGGCAGGGCTTATGTGGGAGGGGTTTATGTGGGCAGAGTTTATATGGGCAGGGGTTTATGTGGGTGGAGCTTGTGTGGGAGGGGTGAATGTGGATGAGGCTTCTGTGGATGAGGTTTGTGTGGATAAATGGATGGGTGGAGAGATGGGGGGATGGGTGGATGAGTGGAGCTTGTGTGGATGGGTGGATAATTTTTTAATTAAATAAACATGTTGTGTGTGTGGGGAACTAATTAACTAATCACTAATTATGTGAATATGATGAATATGGGTGGAGCTTGTGTGGGGTTTGTGTGTGTGGAGCTTGTGTGGAGTTTTTGTGTGGAGGTTGTGTGGAGCTTGTGTGGGGTTTGTGTGGGGTTTGTGTGGGCGGGGCTTCGGTGGGAGGGGCGTGTGTGGGCGGAGTCAAAAAGGGGCGGAGTCAAAAATTTCAATTTATTGGAGCTTGTGGGGGGTGTGTGGTGGGGTTTGTGTGGGGTTTGTGTGGGCGGGGCTTGTGTGGGCGTGGGCTTGTGTGGGTGGAGCCAAAAGGGGCGGAGTCAAAAATGTTCAATTTATCTTTGTCTTTTGTAATTCCTGTGAATAAAATGAACCTAAAATCTCTTCCCCTTCCAAATCATATATCTTATAAGTCCAAGGAACCGTATCTATTACATCAACAATTTTAAAAAGCTCGTTGGTCCATCTTTTCGTATAACCTTTTTCAAAATGAGATTTCCACCTATATATTCTTACGATATCACCAACTTTGAACTTAGGTTTTCTGACATTAATCTCTTTTTCATATTTTAATTTTGTAAATGTTTCTGATGGCTTCATATTTGTTGACGTGTGAATCGTGTCATTGTACTTATCCACAATATCTTGAATAAAAGATGACCATTGTTGTGAACCGAGTTGTGTGAATTTTTTATATAGTCTCTCTTTTAAGGTACGATTAAAACGTTCAACAACAACTGCCTTCCCTTCATTAAAGGTACTGTATAATGTAATACTGTTATTTTTTAGAAAATTCATAAATGTCTTGTTATAAAACTCCCTACCCTCATCAGTCCACAATTTTTTAGGTTTTCTCTTACTTTTATTAAATATCTGTTGGAAGGCTAACATAAGAGTATTACCTGTTTTGTTTTTTAATGGTACAACCCACGCATATCTACTCCTCAAATCAATAACGGTTAAAGCATACTTGTACCCCTTATCATTATTGAGTTCAATCAAATCAGCAGACCAGATATAATCTACTTCCTTGGAATAAACTTTCCTTCTCTGAAACTTTGTGAATATTGGTTTATGTAATTCATCAGCTAATTGCTCTTCAGTCTTAATGGCATCATTAGAGCCTACAAGTTTTTTGAATTTCCAAGTCCAAGTTTCAATTTAGCACTGATCATCTTCTTCACAATGAACCGATCAACTTTTTCTCTCAAGGTTGGATTTTGTATCAGAGACAAATTATACAACATTTCTCTATCGGCTTCATGCTTTTCTTCCAACGTTGTGGTATTCCCATAATCAATATCGTGTCTCATGCACACTTCATCAACTCTATTGATAGGCCGACTCCAGGATTTAGGATTGTCTGCCTCATCTAATCTTTTATCCAAGTTTGTGCCTGGGCCACAGAAAGAATACCCTGGAAGATGTAATTCCCCTGGTATTCCAGTAGTTGTAAATTTACTTCCTGATAAAAACTTTTGGATATCTCCTCCTAGTTTGTGTTGGGAGATAAATTGATTTTTTGAACCACACACCGAACATATACCTTTTTGTATAACCCTGTTATTTTTACTTTTAATATATGAAATATTTTTAGTATTAGTTTTCTTTTTACATTTGAGACAATAACTCATTTATTTATGAGAAAAATTCCTGCAGAGTGCAAAAACCTTTTTAGTTTCCAACATGCACATTTGAATCTTGATTTTTAAAACATAAAGAATCCTTAGAAATGCCTTCACTCTCTCCCCCATTTATTTAAGAAAAAAAAAATGAAAAACTTGAATTAAAATCCATATCTTGTCGATGTCAATAGTCTTGTCGAAAGTATTGCAAATAGACTTACCAATTCTTTGTTTTCCTCCTCGGTGGGTTGAGTTATTTTCTGTAATACCCTTAATCTTTTTTAATCTCACTGGTTCCCATATTTTGATATTTATTTTGTCTCGCTCTTTCCTCCCTCTCCTCCTTCTCTCTCTTCTCTTTTTCCTCCTTCTCTTTCTTCTCCCTCTCCTCCCTCTCCTTCTCTTTCTTCTCCCTCTCCTCCCTCTCTCTCTTCTCTCTCTCCTCCCTCTCTCTCTTCTCTCTTTCCTCCCTCTCCTCCTTCTCTCTCTTCTCTTTTTCCTCCTTCTCTTTCTTCTCCCTCTTCTCCTTTTCCTCCTCTTCCCTCTCTTCTTCAACTCCTTCCTCATCCCTTACTATCCTTGAATCGCTTACACCCCATAGAATATTATACATATATTCATCAGGATTTCTTGTTATTCCTGTATCCAAAATAATTTTTTTACAACAGGAAACCAATAAAATTTCTTTTGAATTTCTAAAAGAGCCTTACCTTTTCTTAACTTTATAATTTTTTCATTATTTAACATTCTAATTAAATCTAAAGTTGTCGGTTTATCAACATCAGCATAATGCCAATCTTTTATTGAAAATACCTCATTCTTATGTTGTAGAACATATTTATTAAAATACCGAATACCCTTTTCTTGAAGGTATGCTTGGACACAGAAATGATAATTTTCTTGAAGCCTTCTTGCTGTCATTTATGTATTAGAAATATATGTTAGAATAATATTATGGCACGAAACACCTCCCCATCTTCCCATAGTTAAATCATTTTGTATTTCCTTACTTATTATATATAATCCTGTTTTTTCTGTTTTCATGAGATAAACAAGGGCAAAACCATTATTATATTTACCCTTATTAAATTCTTTTATTTGTTGTTTACTAATCGTAGCCCCACAAAACTCATTCTCGATACCAAGTGGATAATATTCTTCCTTACGAGACTGATTTAATTGTTCCAGGTCTTCGAGGTTAATTTTAAATGACCAATTATACCCTAAATCATTCATATCATATCCCCATTGTTCTATTCTCATACAAACGATACGCCCTTCTTTATAAAAATTTATTTTAATTCGAACTGTGAATTCTGTATGACCTGGAGATAATATCAACACTTCTGTATCTTTGGAATACACAGCCGTTTTATTTAAGGATATATATTGTGATAAATCGCTTAATCTCACCAAGTCATTCGCGTCAGTCGGGCTTGGATAATTTTTTAATTTATAAGCATTTTTCATGTTAATATTTTTGGTTATATTATATTTATGTCGTTCAGCCTGTGCCTTTGTGTAATAATTTGAGAAATCAATATCCAGTTCTTGAGATAAACCAAAGATAGAACCATCTTTACCAACATAAGTCATTTATATTAGATTAAAAATAATATCATAAAATTTTTTATTTTTGTTGAGTTGAAATAACACATATAGGCATAATTGGCCACAACACTTGGAATTTAATTCTTGGACTTGAAATGTTTGATAAACACCATTCTGTAAGAATTTTATGACTTCAACAGGTGGTGGAAGACCAAAACTATCAAAATAATATTTGTCTTGACTATTAAAAATACAAACCCAATGAGAACCGTTCCCATTATTATCTTCTAAGTTCATAATAATATTCTTTGTATGTTTCGGCACATTTGTTAATTCATCTCTCATACAAATAACCACATTATGAATTTTTAATTTCTTACAATATTTGACAAGTTGTAAATTTGATGTTGTATTCTTTCCAAATTTTTTCAACCACTCATCAATGCTCATTTATTTATTAGAAAGATATAATCCATTACCTCTTTTCGTTAATTTTACACCTGCTTGTGCTATAGAAGAAAGCATATCTCCAACTAACAATCTCGCTTTATCAGGCAGACCTTCAAGTTTTTCAGCAAAATCTACAATTACACCACTTCCACTAATTTGTTTCTCCAACTCTTTGTTATGTCTTTCCAATTCTTTTTGAGCCTGGAGTTGAGCCTTCCTTTCGTTGGCAGTTTTCACCGCTGTTGAAATACCACCCGTCAATGCTCCAACCGCACTTAAACCAGCAAATAAAGGAATTAGAAATGGGAGAAATCCTCCACTCGTCTCTCTTATTGAATATTTTTTCAACATTGGTTTTGTCATTTTAATTTTAAGTGAGCCAGTGTCATTCAAGATTTTAACCTGTTCTCTTGTGAGAAAAACATCAATTCTTACTGCTCCTTTTCTCTGAATTGTATTAACGTTAATCGTACAAGGCTTTTGATTTTGAACACAAGATGATAGTTTATGAAGATTGATTTGATTAACATATACCCCAGTTGGTACTTTGCCACTCATTTATTTAACAAAAAATTATGTGAGACTAATCATCACACCATTATCTGTATTAATCTGCAATTCTGTTTCTTCCAAAAGCAAACAATATGTATCAACTTCTTCACTCTCTCCTCTTTCAATGTATAGGGAAGTATCCACTCGATTAGACTTTATAGTTTCCTTTTGAGCGCTCAGGTCAAACGCATAGATTGTATACAAACTTTTAAATGCTGTCATATCCAAAATAGGTTCTTTATTTCCATTACTTTCACACACCTTTTGGTAAGACTTGTATGCTTCAGCAAAATCATTTTTTTCCCAATTAATTTCCAATCTATCTCGTGGGTAAAATGTTCCATCTAGAGAAACGCGAAGTTGTTTCACCTTAGCATTATCACTCAATGCATTATTCTTATCAGTCGCAGTATCACCATCTGGCTTTTTAAAAATGATCCACAGATATCGTGGCTTTCCTTCCAGAACACCCAAATTCCACGTGTAAGTTGTTTGATTGAGTTTAACGTGTTGACATCTTCTTTTGAGGTATGATACACTGAGTGGTTTCTTTGAGTTAAGTCTTCGATTCAACATCTCTTCTGTTTTAAGATTAGGAGTATATTCACTGATATACCAACTCATTTCCTCAATTACAAATTTATTCTGATCACCAAAAGCACTACCAACACCAAAAAGCAATCGATTTTCATTATCATTCCTTTGTAGTTGAAATCTAATTTTAAGGCCATACAGAACTTTATCATGATCACAAAATCCAAATATACCTTTAAGAGGAACTGCCACAGTAAAACTATTTTCTGCTTTTGTATCATCATTATACATTCCTTTCCTTTGAGTATACCCAGGGTCTGTGTTTGTTCCCGTTGACATATCAGGAATAAAACCTTCGACAGACCCAGCAATGCCAACCCTCCCGATTTCATCGGGAGGCTTCCGAAAATTCACCCAAACTCCCGCCCTTACGATCACTATCCTTATCCTCCCGAAATTTTGATATTTTTGCACTGTTCACTAATCAGAATGTACTAGTATGAGAATTGAATGAAAAGCATCGTCTGCTACGTATAGCATGTGGTAACTCCATAACGTTCGCTGCTACCAAATTGTACGTAAAAAATTGCAAATTCAAATGAGGAGCAGCGAAACATTGGGTCTGGATCTCGCTTATGCGATCATGCACTGAGATTTAGTGCATGCGGTATGTGTGCAATACAGTGCATGCGGTATGTATGCACAGTGTATATGCATGCGATACGCTCACTGCATGCAGCTGGGCCCCGTACCAGCCCGGCGGTCGCGACCACCGTGTGGTGTTTAACAGCCGCTAGAGTTCTACGAGTCGCGCTGCAGCTGTGGAACATCGACTTCGAAGTTACCGATGCTTCAAGCCCTCGATGTTGATTATGAAATGGCAGAAAAGAAGCTTACAAAGACCAAGAAATGGTCTCAGAAGTACAAGACCGAATACAGTCTCCAATACCCGTGTATTTGAAAGACTGAAAGAGGAATTCATCATGCGTATTGTACAGTATGCAGCGTTGATATTTCAGTTGAGCACGGAGGTCGCGA
>NW_028223602.1:0-7000 GCF_056783735.1 Eptatretus burgeri
TCGGTCTTCACTCACCACGACGGCAACAAATGTCTCCTGCAGACGGCCAACATCCTCCCACACCTACGCCTCGATGCAGCTGCTACCAGGCAGAGGCATGCTGTGCGGCCGGATCGCTCGGGCCGCGTGGTGCACCGTGGAGCAGGCACATGGACCAGCGCCAACCACGGGTCGCTGGGACACGGCACGGGGTTCGGTGCAAAGCTATTCATATCACGGAGTTCGGTGCAAGGTCATTCATGTCATGGTGCTTGGAGCGAGACGATTCCTCAGCTTGGAACCATCTGGCCGGAAGTGAAGTGGAGCCGCTTCCAGTCATGGCGACCAGCTCGTGTGCTGGTCGGGGCCCAACCAGAGCGCCCGATCCGGGTGACGACACCGCTTCGGGTCATCGACCCCGCCCCACCGGATCTATAAAAGGACGGTCGCAGTCGTCGTCGTTCCTCGTGTGTCGTTCCAGAGTCGGCGTTGTTCCTGCCCATCGTTCCTTTCTTCATTCCTGTTGGCTCGTTCTGTCTGACTTGGGATCGACAACCTACCCATTCGCCTGCCGGCTCAGTCTTTTTACCAATTCGCTTGCTGGCTCTGCCTCTCTCCACCCATTGGCTTTTGGCTCCACCCAAGTTCCTCCTCCAGGGTTACTTGCCTAATTTCAATATACCTCAATACCCACGCAGTCTAACTACCGTGGAACCACACCCTCGGTCGAGTCTGTCCGATCCGAGTCGCAGGTAACGACTCGGATCCGGCGTAACCGAGCGCAGTTACCAGAGGCGCGCCGGACCAAATGAACAATTTACCCTCGCTGTCTCTCAATACACAGCGTGCCAAGCCAATGAAAGAAACACAGAAACGAGCTGGAACATTTAACAAAAGGGATTTATTTATAACAATATTCGGGAGGGGAGACACAGAGCAGAGTTATCACAAATAAAAGAAATGTAATATGAAAAGAAAACACTTAAACAGCTCTATTTAACAGATGTGGCCCACGGACACACACACACACACACACACACACACACACACACACACACACACACACACACACACACACACACACACACACACACACACACACACACACACACACACACACAAACACACCCAAAATAACTGGACCCGTAGGTCTATCTCGGTCAAGCCGGGCCGGGGTACCTGTCCGCTTCGTGTGGCCACACCGACTCCGAACCACTGGTGGGACTCGAACCCACGACCCGAAGTCCACGGCTTAGGATCCTGGCTGCTCGACTACCAGACCTGCCTTCCAAAGGACCGCAGACTGCTCCAACTACGACCATCTGCAGAACCCTCTGCAGTCGCCACAATCACACGGTCTCCCGAAAAACTAGTCCAGACCAAGCCAATCTCTGACCGTCTGCCGCAATCGCCATGATCCTCCGAACTGCCGTCCTCTCCGCTCTCTTGAGGAGGGAGGCGCTTCTCTCCCCGCTACTCGCCTCCTGATTGGACGGTGGGTTGTCAGGCGACTCATGGCGGCCTCCCGATTGGCTGGGGCACGTGTGTGGTGCTCGCTCTCCGCTCATTGGCTGGAGGAAACGCTCTCTGCCCCTCCTCGGAACGGAGCTTCGACCCGAGGCAACGAAGGCTCCGCCCACGTCCTCAGCCAAAAACACGTGTGTAATGGTGACCGGTCGAGTGCGGGGTGGCGTTGTTGTAGTGGATGTAGTAGTAGTAGCTGTAGTTGTTGTTGGTGGTGAAGAAGCAAAGATGGGCGTTGTTGTCGTTGTTGGTGGTGTAAAAATCCCAACTATAAAATAATTCACAACGCACATACAATTAATCACCCATTAAACATAGGGCGGGACCCTACCTAGAAACACATACTTACCGATATAACTGATCTCTAAGGACTCTGGCTGTTGTGTGTGATGGGTTCCAGATTCGTAACAATATTATGCAAGAGAAGCATCGATCTGCACAGAAGATGAGTCGTTGCCATCTTACCAGCATCTCCCCACCATGGGTAATCTGTGTCAATGTACAATATGCATTCAGATGCCAACAATTTCATCATCTTCATTTTCGCCAAATGCCAGCTGTGTTGTTTGTTCAACTTGACCCTCTCCAGTTTCCACAAGCAGGAGTACACTCAACGTCGTGCTTCTTGCATGTGCACCTCAAGCTGCTCCAGTCGGTCTGGTAGTTGCACCTGATGACCCGCAGCAGCTCCTCAGGAGCAGGAGCTCGGTCTGTCTGGAGGTGGGTGAGCCCCTTGTCGCTCTCCCACCATCCCCACTCTTTTTGAAGGAGTCCATCCCCAGATCCATTCCATCTTTAACATCGCACTCCAAGTGAGACCGGGTGCTGTATAATAATGAGCTGGGTCTAATCCTGAGGAATCCTTATTCTGAAAGACCTCTCGAAAGGCTTCAAACACATCGGCCAACAGCAGAACATCAGTCTTGACACAGAGGTCGTGGTATTCACGTAGGTTTTTGATATTGACCTCATTCCACAAATTTTTCTGTGTGCGTTGATATTCTTTAGCATCACTATGACGTTTATTAAGTTTGTGAAAAAGTTCTCTTGAGGAGGGAGTTGTGTTTCATTAAATCTGTCAAAGTGGTCCATGTAGTCAAAATGATATACCTACTCTACACCTCTTAATGAAAAGAGTTCCATTTCATCCTGATTTGAGAAATGACTGGATATTAGAAAATGATATGAAACTTGAAGCTAATTTCGATAATGAACTGGATCATTACATTTGAACTAATCAAGAAATCTAATAAGAGTTTTGTGCTTCATTCAAATTGATTTGGTGCAAGAGATGTAGTTCTGGTCTGTGTTAGGAATAGGAGATATGTTCCCAACTGTCGAGAGTTCATGTATGAACAAATTGAGTTTGTTGTAGTTTGCATTATTGTAAATAAAGACAGGAATGAAAAAGGAAGTTTGTAATTGAGATTACGACTTTGATGAGCAGGTCCTCCGTATTTTCCTGAAATACGACAATGATCTCTCACCTTGACGTCGGTGATTTCATCTTGGAAAATATGGCAAATGTTCGATTATTTAAACTCATTTTTCTCGTCTTGAGATAACCTTTTAGAAGGGTTTGTTACCCCCACCACCGAAGGTGTAAGGAGGGTATTTTTTCACCTTTCTGTCTGTTTATGTGCAGGATATCTCAAAATGTTGTGGACAGATTTGGATGAAATTTGGACAGGTTGGATGTGGGATAAGGGCGAACTGATTCGATTTTGGTGAAGAACCGGATCCGGATCCGGCAGGTAGAATTATGAAAGTGATTCTTCACCATTGAGAGATGGGGCCAAAATCGATAAATAGCATGATATCCCAAGTTGTGGATGGATTCGGACAAAACTGGGAGGGCATGTTGGGTGAGTGACCAGAAAGAATTGATAGAATTTTCCTGAAGATCCGGATGTGATAATTATTTAATTTTCAAAGTGATTCTTCACCATTAAGAGATGGGGCAAGAACCGATATATGGCACGATATTTCAAAAAGTTATTCGTCTCGATATGTTTCACTGGATCAGGCATTGCGGAGCAGAGGTATGCGCTCGACCGAGTGCCCTTGAAGTATGTCTCTGCATTGATCATTCTCGGTTCTCAGTAACCCTGTAATAAATACATTTTTTTCCAAATCACCAGTTCTCTTGACCCTTGTCATCCAGTGAAATTTGCTTGAAAATGTTCTGGTTGTTTGTGTCCTTTGTGACGTCATGAATAACAGGAAGTTTCCTGTTTGGAATGATTTTAAATTTTGTTTGATTTCCAGACAGACAGAAAGAGAGGGAGAGAGTAAAAAATGATCACTCCTCTGTGTACGTGTGTGCTCGGGACAAATTCAGAGCAAAGTAGTGTTAAACATCAGGTTCGTTTTCAGATTCATGTTCAAAATAAAACATTAAATTGAAATCAAGTTGTTCCTCAATAATCAACCGACATTTGTAGACAGAAGGACAGACGGACAGAAGTAAACCAATTGTTGAACCCTGCACCTCAGGTCACGTGTGTGGGGTAAAAACATCCGATGTACAAGGTGAGCAATTATAATTCATCTTGATACAATATTTCCCAGACGTGGAGAGGTTTGCAGCCGTGTTGTAGTTCTGATTTTCAAAGGTGATGCAGCTGTGTCATGGTTCTAGAACCATCCACGTGATCAGAGCATGATTGATGACGTGCTGCTTTGTTTGCGTGAACAATGGGACCATTGTGACGAGTGAGTGAACTTTCCGGTAAATACCCCAAACAATTAAATATCTGGGAATGTAAATATCTCATTCCCTTCATCATGATGACGAGTTACACTGAACAACAAATTTCAAATTTTTTTTTTTACTGGAGATGTGTAAAGTGATTAAGACTAATTTGGGTACGCTGATTTCAAAAATCATAACCGTTTTGCTGTATCACGTCAGGATTTTCAGGAACAGAAATATTCCCATTGCCTAGAAGTCAGGATTTCAATGAAATTTACATATGTCTTTAACATGTCTATTTCGTACAATTGTTGTTAACTTGTGTTATATTTCTTTCTTTCAGATAAAGATGAGTAGGCGTTCCTGTACCAATCATCCTGACAACTTCTGTTATGTCTGTGGTCGGTATACCAAAAAAGATCAACAGCGAAGTGTATCTACAGCAGTGAAAATGAAGGCCGCCTACTTTCACTACTTCGGGTGTAAGGTGGGGGACCAAGAACAGAGCTGGGCACCACACATCTGCTGCACAAGCTGTCACACAACCTTGACTCAGTGGTTGGTGGGCAAGCGTGCGAGCATGCCATTTGCGGTGCCCATGATATGGCGTGAGCCGCAGAATTATCATGATGATTGTTATTTCTGCTGCACAAGCATCGCCGACTTCAACAAGAAGAATAAAGGTCACATCAAGTACGCTGACTGCTTCTCTGCTCGTGAACCTGTACCTCATGATGACGAGAACCCCGTTCCAACACCTCCAGCTGATCAGAACATAGCGGTAAGCAGTGGTGAAGAGGATGGTGATGATGAACCTTTTGAACCCGACACTCAAGAATCACACCTTCTGAACCAGGGAGACTTAAATGATCTTGTAAGAGATCTCTCGCTGTCAAAGGCGAAGGCAGAGCTGCTTGGATCAAGGCTGCAGCAGTGGAATCTACTTGAACCTAACACCAAGATATCCTTGTTCAGAGCACGTCACAGAGACATGGCTGAGTTCTTTGAGATGGAAGACACGATGACATTCTGCAGTGACATCAACGGTCTGTTGAAAGAACTTGGGTGTGATCACGATCCTGCAGACTGGCACCTCTTCATCGACTCGGGGAAGAACAGCTTGAAGGCTGTTTTGCTCTACAATGGCAACGAGAAACCATCAGTCCCACTGGCTCACGCGTTCGGCATGACAGAGACCTATGAGACTATGCGGCAGCTGCTTGATTCCATCAAGTGCAATGACTTCAACTGGCACATCTGCGGAGACTTGAAAGTGGTTGCGCTGTTGTTAGGGCTGCAGTCAGGCTACACGAAATACATGTGCTTCCTTTGTCTCTGGGATAGCAGAGACGACAAGAATCACTGGACGAAGCAAGATTGGGAAGAGCGAAAAGAGCATGTACCTGGTCGACACAACGTGAAGCATGTCGCCCTTGTCGACCCAGCCAAGGTTTTCCTTCCACCACTCCACATAAAGCTCGGCTTGATGAAAAGTTTTGTACGGGCAATGGATCTGAATGGGCGTGGGTTTTTATACCTCAAGGAAAAGTTTGGCAACACCTTGTCGGAGGCCAAGATCAAGGCTGGTGTCTTTGTTGGACTGCAAATCCGACAGATTATGAAGGACGAAACTTTTCCGACAACTCTAAACCCCAAAGAGCTGGCAGCGTGGAGGAGCTTCAAAGCTGTGACGGACAACTTCTTGGGGAACGAGCGCACGGACAACTATGAAGAAATAGTGCAGCAGCTGCTGGAGTCCTTCAGGAAACTTGGCTCCAGGATGTCCCTGAAAATCCATTTCCTACACCAGCACCTGAACTTCTTCCCTGACAACTTGGGAGCAGTCTCGGACGAGCACGGCGAGCGATTCCACCAAGAGATTTCACTCATGGAGACGCGTTACCAAGGGCGGCACAACCCGAACATGATGGGCGATTTCTGCTGGTTCCTGCATCGTGAAACTGACACAGAGCAGCACAAACGCAAAGCCAAATGCCTAAAGCATTTTTAATTACATTCTAGTGGAGTTTTTCTGTAATTTCTATAATTTTGAAGCATTCATGATGAAATAAATGAATGAATGAATTTTTGTAAATTTCATTGAAATCCTGACTTCTAGGAAATGGGAATATTTCTGTTCCTGAAAATCCTGACGTGATACAGCAAAACGGTTATGATTTTTGAAATCAGCGTACCCAAATTAGTCTAAATCACTTTACACATCTCCAGTAAAAAATTTTTGTTGTTCAGTGTTATCAGAGCCGATGTAACATGACCTGCACACACACACACACACACACACACACACACACACACACACACACACACACACGCACGCACACACACACACACACACACACACACACACACACACACACACACACACGATCTCCATTGTGTTCCGGTGTTCAGTTCCTTCTGACCATCACCTCAAACCGCTCCGTCGTCGATCACTCTCTGCAGGTATCAGATGAAATTCGAACCCCGAACCCTTTTAAAAACCATCGTTACACCAAACCACGACGAAATAAATCACCATTATTCCACAAACACAAACAAAAATGGTAAAGACAGTGAATCGGCTTTGCCGTGCAGGCACCAACCTCCTTCAGCGGAGGTTGGTCAATCCCATGTCGTCACCGTGACGTCTTTCAGAGAAAAGGAGTCACGTGATCAATCCAATGTCACCATGACGTCTTTCAGAGAAAGGAAACGGAGTCACGTGATCAATCCAATGTCGTCACCGTGACGTGTTTCAGAGAGAAGGAAAACGAGTCACGTGATTAACGGTTTTTTGTGTGA
>NW_028223603.1:0-7000 GCF_056783735.1 Eptatretus burgeri
TGTGTCAGTAAAACAATGGGTGGTTTTAATTTACCTTGCCAATCGGTGTGGAAATGTGGAGTTCAGACTGAGTATCGACACAACGACTTTCGCCCAATGTAATGAAGTTCCAAATCCCTGACAATGGTACAGGCCTCACACTCTTGCTCTTTGTAAAAGATAAGCTTTACGTTTCTGCTCTGCAGTGACATTGAGACTTATCAACTTTGCCAGGCCATTGTCACCACCACCACAAACTACAAATATGAAAGGAGTGAATTGTTCTTCGATATGTTGAGCTTTTGTCACAATGCAAGGATGATATTTGATGCACTTCCCCACAGGTGAGTCACGGCACCTGGTTTAAAATGAATGATGCATTCGTGAACAAGGTGAACGTGACCGAGGTGATGCACCAACAGGCTTATCTCCTGTTCTATGTGCGGTCACCTGATGGTCTTGATGGGAATACAGGTACAGAAGGGCAGAATTCAGAAGATGTGAAGCTCCCAACGAGGTATGTGAGTGTGTAAATCATCTCTCACAATAATTTATTTATTTTATTTGTTTTTAATTCCCGTCTCTGTGAGCTGATGTTTCCATGTATCAGTTTCCTTTTTCCGTAAGCCTGCCTTGGTCCATATGTCTTTCAGCAGTATCAAGCAAACAAAGACCCTTCCACGCATCAAGATCAAGATCAGGGGAAAGCATTTACCAACACTCCCAAGTGTGTGCCAACACCATGCCAACCCCATACCAAGGGTACAGAAAGATCTGAACGGCACCAGCACTACTTGTAAAAACAAAAGGAAAAGAAAAGAGACACATGATGGAGGAGAGGCCAAGAGGTTGTGTCGTGGAGATGCCAATGTGGGACGTGGTGACGTTTCTTGCCAAGAGCTGTGAGTCCCCTTTCTAACTCCATCACTTTGTGCAATATCATGACATCAGAGCATTATGGGAGGAAGTGCAGGAACTCCCTTGTATTTGTTAATCCTGTAAATATTGATATATCTGTGGATGTACATTTGCATATTAACATGGAAGGATGACAACTTGATGAAGGGTTCATTCGTTTCGGATGCAGTACATGCCTGCTGGGTTACATCATTGCTCGAAGCATGGCTGTTGGTTCGAGCAGGAACTTGTCAATGGTCCAGTGTACCGGTGAGAGCTCACGGACACTTTGTGGTGGACACCATGGGATCTTTAACCTCCACCAACTGATGCTAACGAAGGGGTTAATGAATACCTTCGTCAGCGGTTGCTGGTGATCAGAAGATTCGGTTTCCGCTTACTCTCCACCTCTGCTGTTTATGACTCACTTTATTACTCCTACCCAACACTTCAACACCATCTTAAAGACGGACACGTTCCTCTCGGGGACACTGAACATTTTGACTTTGTAGAGGGAAGATGGCTGGACGAGGTGTGACTCGCTTGGGACTTTAAGATGTGGGGCATCATGGGGCGAGGGGGGTCATGATTTCATCACAAATGGAAGTGACCTTCAACATTCCGTTTCCCTCCTACCAAGGTCTCCATTGGAAATCGCTCCCCAAGAGCCACAGCGGGAGAAGGGCAGCAAAAGGAAGAGAGAGTGTGAGGATGAGGACGAGGAGGAATTGTGGGAGCAGAAGAGTACAAAGAAAAGAGAAAGGAAGAATAATACACTGAGAGGGACCACACACACTGGCGATGGGTCCGGTGAATGCAGTCAAGATGAAGAACGAGGAACGAATGGAAGGTTGTGCCGAGTTCCCCTTCACCTGTCGGCACAACTCGAACACCAGGTGTGCTACTTCATCAAATATCGTTTGTTGAGCCTCCCCCTTGCTTGGGGAAGGCTAGTTGCTGTTGTCGGGTTTGTTTCCGCAATTATCGTCCCCTATTTTTAATTGGAACCACAAGTTTCTTCAACCCCTCGGAGTAGTAAACCCCCATTTAGAAAGTTATTATGATCATTATTTTCTTCCTGCACTCCTCACACTCGAAATTCCCGAACCGTATCAATTACCGAGCTGGATATCGGGGCCCGCTGGAACTTTCGCAATGAAATTTTACATCAATAATGTGAATGTGAAGTCGGTGGGGTTGATGTCATGTCTTTTGATGTTGACCTAATTTTAAGGTCATGACCTAATGGTAGTAATTTTAATATTTTTTTACATAACTCGACGATAGTTCAGCCGATCGGAATGAAATTTCCCTCCGTAGCGAGCTTCGATCAAGGTGTATTCGTTCTCATTGTCCATCATACCTTTCCGGGTATCATTCCATCAGTCTGGGCTCTGACAGATAATCACATGGTTTTGAGCCTTGTATTGATGGTTGTGGTTGCCTCACCTCATTGCAGCTCACCTGACCTGGCATTTCTACCTTGGCGTGGTGGCAGATTGAGGCTGTTTTACAACAGAGCTTCTTTCCTGTCGGGAAACAGTGGAGATGCTCGACAAAGCCATCAATGCCTCCTCCACCAAGACTGTATCCTCATGGATTGGTTTACAGGACATGACGTCACTTTTTAAATTTCAATTGTTTTTGAAATGTTTAAGCCTGCACATCCATCAAGAATTATTTTAATGTTTTTTTTCTTCACATCTTTCTTCTTGTGAACGACCAATATGGATTGCGCTAAAGTTTCATGTCGAGGTTCTGCAGCCATGTCGCTGCCTCAGGTGTGAGTTGGTGGAGAGCTAATCTCCAATCTTTCTCTTTGCAGCCTTTTTGTCATCCTCGTGATGAGTTTCCTGGAGTATGGCTACGTCAATGTTGTAGTCCTTCAGGATGTTGGCGAGGATCTCACAATTAGGAAATGTCAGCCCCTCAACAATGAGTTGGGGGATGTGGAGGAGGGACCTACTGGTCTAGTTGTGGTCCATGGCTTTTGACCTTGAAAAGGACTTTATTTAGTGCTTCGCAATCTCGAGCCCCATTGCTGGGGTTTGTCCCGAGTGCGTCGGTGGTATTGGTCAGTTAATGACATCAGTCCTGATAACTTCAGAGTGTAAAATGGTTGAATATCATTTAACAGGAGCACCACGTGGAGGTTGTCATCTCGCTCACTTTTCTTCATTCATGTGTCCTGTGTTTGTGCTGAAAACCCAGGTGACTTCTCCTGTAAATCGGAGTTGTCCATCGCTTCTTCTTCTCCATCTGTCTCAAACACTAATCTTCCTTCAGGCACACTCACTTTTTCACTTTTACCTTCCTGGCCAATACGTAAGCCCTCTCAGCTTATTCTGCCATGAAGGTTTAGTACGACCTCCTTCGAAGCATTCAGTAACCCAGCTCTTCACCCCAGTCGTGACAGGTGTGAACACTTTTCCAAGAACACTCACGGTTTACAAACATAAATCGTTTTGTACGAAACACACACAAACTGCTCCACATTTCCCTCTCAACACCGTTGGGCTTCCTCTTGCCTCTCACCCCGATCGAGCCTGCACCTCCATCCCCACATCTTGCTCAATCACACTACCTTGCCCCCCTCCCCCACTACCCTCATGATCCCATCGTTGTTCACATTCACACCTTTTCACTCTGGTCCACGAATATCAGAGGCCTACCTGCCTGTCTACCTGCGAGCTTTTCTTCACATGAGCAAATGCTGTCCTCCTTTCACCTGTAACTGCACATTGAAATTTCACCATGTTATAAACACCAGGACACCTCCATTATCATCTCTGTTCCACCAAACGAGATTTTTGTGTTCTTGGAATTGGTTCTTCATTTTGTCTTTGTCTCCTGTTTTGTATTTTCCAAGAGTCTGTGATGGATGCAGATTGCTGGGGATCATCATGGTGTTTATCTTTCTCCACGAGAGGTTTTCATCGTGAGTTATTGTAACACTCATTTGGTAAAACACTCACTAATTGTTACAACATTGTGCGAGTCCCTTCATCTGAACCTTCCTTGCCATGTTTTCCAAGTGATCGTACAGTTCCCCTTGGAATGTTTGTGACAATCCTGTTTTTCAAAGTTTTTCAGAAGTGAAATTATCTCACAAGATGTCACCTTTTGTACCCCTTCTTGTCATATCCTCGTGTGTTTGTGTTATTCTATTGTTGCAGGTGAACCGCCTGGAAGGTCACGTCATGGAGGAAGGAGTACAGGGATTCCAGCAGGAGGATGTTATAAACATGGTATAAACACCAGGATTGTCATCTCGCTCCCTTTTCTTCATTCACGTGTCCTGTGTTTGTGCTGAAAACCCATGTGACTTCTCCTGTAAATTGGGGTTGTCCATTGCTTCTTCATCTTGTGCTGTGTTCTGATTGAACGTACCTGGATCGGCACCTGCAGAGGAACCCAGGTACGGTTTGAAACAGCAAAGGGCCGACCGTGTGTCGCTCTTCTTTATTTATTTATGTACTTTTCTCAGTGGGATTATTACACTGGTCAACAATTTTTTACTTTCTGAATGTTGTCTAGATTTCTACAAGTGAATTAGGGTATTCTGGCACTGCTGAATCAGGAAATGGCATCCGTTTCTCTCCATCAGGTCAGGTTTTTGTGCTAAGTTGATTTGAAAAAATCAGATCTTGTGACAAAATCAATTACATTTTTGTGGCATTATCAGCTGATTTTTGTCAACACATATCATCCTAAACATGTTTTTAAGAAAAAAATGTTTTGCCAACAACATTTATTGATTACATGATAGAAACATCGATTACTGTCATCTGAATGGTGGGCATTGATAAAGGTAAGTACAAGTAAATTGCATGTTGCGTCACCACTGTTCAAACTTCAGGGCTTGAACTTCCGTTTCTTCGAACTCCTGGAATGTTCAGCGGCAGGGAGGTCTCTCTTCAGATTCCAACAGTAGTCAGCCATCATGACTGCGTCCCAGCGACCCTGATACCTGGTCTCCATCTCCTTCATGTCCTGATGGAATCTCTCCCCCTGCTCGTCACTCATTGAACCCAGGTTCTCAGGAAACCGGTTCATATGTGAAAATAGGTAGTGCATCTTGATGCTCATGTTGCAGCCCAGGTTTCTGAAAGCAGTCAGCATGTTGTTGTACAACTTTTTTGTATCACATTATTACAAAATCTGCCCCATTAACTTTAGTTTTGATCCACGAACTTTATGCTTTGCCTCACCAATTTTTGGAAGATTTTGAGGTTTTATGACTTCAAACTGATCCCTTTTCGACATAATCACCCAGAACTATCGTACCTGAATACTTCTTGTCATTAAAATAATTATTTCCAATCAAAACAATTATTTGACATGACATTTTACCCCCACCAACTTCTTCTAAAATGCTCCACACATGCGTACATGTGAACAAAAATGTAAAAAACGACATGTGGCCATATCTCAAAAACTTGACCTGATTGAACAAAACTAATGTGAGTTTTGGATTCAGCGCATCAGATTCGTCCTAAATCAGCTTAAAAAATGCAGACAACAAATTTGTTGTTGACCAGTGTTATTTATATATAATTTACCTTGGCAGGATTTGATTTTTATCTGTAAATGTCGATAAGCATCGATTTCAAATCACTCTCACAGATGAGATTCTTGTGGTTTTAGTATTATGATACACAAAGCGAAGACGAACTGTGATTGGTCTGGAATCTTTCTTCATTCAGGATATCTGATCATGTCAGGAGAGTAAATGCTTCTTGAATCATTTTTTATTGGAACTTATTCTTTGTTCTTGCACCATCCAGTGGAATATACTGTGTCCAGTGTCTTCTATATCTCATTCCATCTGGATGGAGAGACAAGATGTCTGACGTTCAACATTTGAAAGACGAATGGAGTTCATCCTGGTAAAATATTTATCTTCTTGCACGTTTTGTAATATCCTTGCCCTTGCACATTCCTCGCTGGAACGAACCAAAGGGGCGCACCACTCACTCCTCGAAGAATGCTCCACTCACTCCTCATGGAATGCTTCACTCGCTTCTCTTACAATGCTCCACTTGCCCACCCCTCATAGAAGCTGTGTTCTCCCTTCTGGAGCTGTGTTCTCCCCTTCTGGGGCTGTGTTCTCCCCTTCTGGGGCTGTGTTCTCCCCTTCTGAAGCTGTGTTCTCCCCTTCTGAAGCTGTGTTCTCCCCTTCTGAAGCTGTGTTCTCCCCTTCTGAAGCTGTGTTTTCCCCTTCTAAAGCTGTGTTCTGCCCTTCTGAAGTTGTGTTCTCCCCTTCTGAAGCTGTTCTCCCCTTCTGAAGCTGTGTTCTCCCCTTCTGAAGCTGTGTTCTCCCCTTCTGAAGCTGTGTTCTCCCCTTCTGAAGCTGTGTTCTCCCCTTCTCAAGCTGTGTTCTCCCCTTCTCAAGCTGTGTTCTCCCCTTCTCAAGCTTTGTTCGCCCCTTCTGAAGCTGTGTTCTCCCCTTCTGAAGCTGTGTTCGCCCCTTCTGAAGCTGTGTTCGCCCCTTCTGAAGCTGTGTTCTCCCCTTCTGGAGCTGTGTTCTCCCCTTTATTCATTCCCAAACTCCCTGGACCCTGTTTATGACGCAACACTTGGTTCGCAGCTTTGAAATATTAAGCGTCACATAAACCATTGCTGTGATACACAGGTAGATCATGACATCACCTGGGTTTGAATCCCGACACGGCTATAAACTGTCACCCTGGTGTTTCACATGCAGGATATTCATTTCTCCGTGCGCTGAAAACAATGTTTTTTTCAGGATAAATGACATTTATATAAAATATATATTTTTTTATAGATTCGTGATCCCTGAGAAGACTCGACCGAACCACAATGTCTCCATCCCAGGATTGAAGCCAAGAGATGTTTATTTTCAAGGCTGTAACACTCCTGTGTGAATCTCCTGACATGTTCAACATGACTACTCGACTGGAATGAAAATTCTCTTCTGGTTATTGCAACACGACGTCAGGTCTGTCTTTTGGGACCATCAATGTGAACATGTAACTCAGTGCGACCTGCAGCATGGTCGGAATGTCAGCGCCAACACTGACCCCCCCTCGCTGGCCTTGTTTGTGTGGAGGGTGACTGTGTCATCCTGTCAAGACTAAAAACAGCACCTGACAAAGGGCGG
>NW_028223604.1:0-6974 GCF_056783735.1 Eptatretus burgeri
GCAGGGTATGCTTACACATTGTAAACAATAACTAACCGTGCTTCCCAATTGTCTCGGGTCGTTCACCTGCATTTGTTTTATTTTCATTTATTTTTTTCATCATTTATATTTTCATTTATGGATACTTTCTGATGGTTCCGTGATTTTTTCTGGTCTATTGGCTTCGATGTCCGTTGCACGCAGAATTACCGTGATTTCCCATTGTCTCAGGTCGCTCATCTTCATTTATTTTTTGTCATTTATTTATTTTCATTTATTTATATTTTAATTTATGGATGTTGTCCGAACAGTCCTGAAACGATTTTCCGGTGTATCGGCTTCGATGTCCATCGGCAAGTAAAATGTCAGCTTTCATCGTCACCCAGAAGGTACCGATCTAAAATATCAGTCAGGGATCAGTGAGTCTCATTCAATCATTGAGCCAGTCAGTCGTTCGTCAGAAAGAGCTTTCTTCTTTACATGAAGTCTTCATATTGGTTATAGTTATGCTTTACACTTGCAGCAACCGAATGCATATCCCAGGTATACGTTTTTAATCGTACCAGGTACACGTTTAAATCGTACCGGGTATAAGTTTAAATCATATCGGGTATAAGTTTTTAATCGTACCAGGTACACGTTTAAATCGTACCGGGTACACATTTAAATCGTACCGGGTACACGTTTTAATTATACCGGGTACACATTTAAATGGTACCGGGTATAGGTTTTTAATCATACCGGGTACACGTTAAAATCGTACCGGGTATAGGTTTTTAATCATACCAGGTACACGTTTTTAATCATGCCAGGTACACGTTTTTAATCATACCAGGTACACGTTTTTAATTGTACCAGGTACACGTTTCTAATCGTACCAGGTACACATTTTTAATCGTATCAGGTACACATTTTTAATCATAATAGGTACATGTTTTTGATTGCACCAGGTACACGTTGTTAATCATACTAGGTACACGTTTTTAATCATACCAGGTACACGTTTTTAATCATACTAGGTACACGTTTTTAATCATACCAGGTACACGTTTTTAATCATGCCAGGTACACGTTTCTAATCATACCAGGTACACATTTTTAATCATATCAGGTACACATTTTTGATTGTACTAGGTACACGTTGTTAATCAATCTAGGTACACGTTTTTAATCATACCAGGTACACGTTTTTAATCATACTAGGTACACGTTTTTAATCATACCAGGTACACGTTTTTTTTTTTTTTTTTTTTTTTTTTTTTTTTTTGTATACCTTGGTCGAGGCTCGTATGAGAGCTAACACACAACTCACAGCAAGGAGGCATGAGACAAGAGGGGCGGGAGTGGAAGGGACAAAACATTGGGGAACAGACACAGGTGAACTGTGGAAGGGAGAGGGATGGGGATGGGACGGGGAACATGGCGAGGGGAAGATGGACATTAAAGGGACTTTCAGGAAGGAAAGCAGGAGAATTGAAGGAAGTGGGCTTGGGTGGATTATCGGGGGTAGAAAAGATCGAGGATTTGGATGGGGAAGATAAGAGGTGGTGGTGAACAGCTGTTTTGAAAGCCTGGAGGGAAGAATGGGAAAGAATAGAGTGAGGAAGTTTATTCCAAAGGCGGGAAAAAGAGGAATGAAAGAGTGAAGATGAGCAGTGATTCGTGATTTTGGTAGTTTTACCAGAAGGGGGTTGTTGGCGGACCTTGAGCGCCCTGTGGAAATGTGGTTGGGACAAATCACAGAGAGAGCAGGGGGGCAAGGCTGGAGAGGAGTCGGTAGAAGACAGAAAGACCACCGACCAACCTGCGGTGATTGAGTGAGAGGCCCAAAGACTCAGCTTCATTGCGGGAGATGCCAATGATCTTAAAAGCCCTGGTTTCGACAGCGTGAAGTCGAGAAAGGTGGGAGGCAGGAGCACCAGCCCAGAGGGGAGAGCAGTACTCCATCAGGCTACGGACAAAAGCTTTGTAAGTGGTCAGGAGCTCAAGAGGGCCAAGGAAGGACTTTGCACGACGGAGGATTCCCAGTCGGCGACTGGCTTTTGAGGCAAGGTTGGAAATGTGACTTTCCCAGGAAAGGTCATGGCAGATAGTGAGACCCAGAAGCTTGAAAGAAAAGACTTCTTCCAGAGGATTGTTGAGAAAGTGGATGGGGGGTTTTGTAAACGGTCCTTTCGAAGAGACATAGTGAGAGTGTGAGATTTGTCTGGATTGAAAGACATGTTCCACGTGTTGGACCAGTTTGTGATTTTATCCAGATCTGCAGTGAGCGAAGAAGCTGCTGCTTGCCGGTCTGAGGGATGACAGATGGTACGGCAGAGGGTGGAGTCATCGGCAAAGAGAAATAGAGGATTTTCCAGAGAGTCCGAGAGATCATTGATGAAAACCAGAAAAAGAACAGGGCCCAGAACGCTACCTTGAGGAACTCCAGCCTGCACAGGAAGAGGGGATGAAAGAACTCCATTTAGGGCCACACGTTGACTGCGACAGGAGAGGAAGTCTGCGAGCCATGAGTGGAGATGGCCTTGAATACCATGGGAAGAGAGTTTGGTGAGCAGGGCAGGGTGCCAGACTGTGTCAAAAGCACGTGATATGTCCAGGGATACGGCTCGGATTTCCTGTCTGGCATTGAGGACCTCCATCCATTGATGGGAGAGCAGTAGCAGCATATCTAGGGTAGAGTGACCTGGTCTGAAACCAAATTGATGATTGGAAATCAAGCCATTGGAGAAGAGGAAGGATTTCATGTCTGAAGCGATGATGGATTCCATAACCTTGCTGATGATTGGGAGAAGGCTGATTGGTCTATAGTTACAGGGATCTGTTTTTGCACCTTTTTATGCAGGGCAGTGATGTTAGCAGATTTCCAAGCAGATGGCAGATGACCTTGGGAAAATGAGAGGGTGAATAGAACAGAGAGAGGGTGAGCAAGAGCAGAAGAGCAGGCTTTGAGGACACGTGGGCTGATGCCGTCTGGACCGGTTGCAGAATCTGACTCGAGGTTTGAAAGCAAGCTCTCCACCTTGTCAGGAGAAAAGGATACAGAGTCCAGGGACAGTTGGGTGCGACTGGGTAAAGTGGGTAGAGATAGTGATGGGTTTGGGACACAAGATTTAGCTGCAAACACCGAGTTTAGACATTCAGCTTTATCACGTGTGGAATCAGCAGTGCGGCCATTTGAGGTAAGGGAGGGGATGGAGGGGGAACATACACCAGAAACAGATTTGATTAAACGCCACCAGGATTTTGAGGAGGGAGAGAGGTTTGAGAGTTCAGACTTGAGATGAGAAAGATGTTGTTTTCTGGCTCTCCTGAGGGCAGCTACACACTTGTTCCGAGCTTTGTGGAAAGAACTGAGATTGCCCTCAGTTGGGTTTGCTTTCCATGAGGCAAAGGCAAGTTGTTTCAGGACAACTGCCTCGCCACAAGCTTCAGTAAACCAAGGGCGGGAGGAAGGGTAAGACAACTGAACACGAGAGGGGATAAATCTGTGCATGAGGGAGAGCAAGTTTCTTTGAAAGAATTCCCAGGATGAGTTGATGTTTGAGAAAGTAGTGATAGGAGACCAGTCTGTAAGTTTGATGGCTGCTCGGAGACCCTGCCAGTCGGCTTGAGTGAAATGCCAGACTCGACGGCGGTGAGGTGGTTCTCTGATAACAGCCAGAGAGATGTCCACTTTAACAAGGACGTGGTCAGAAGAACCAATTGGAGCGAAGGAAGAGCAGCAGATATTGTCAGGGAAATTTGTCAAAATCAGATCCAGAAGAGATGGAGTACCATTGGTTGAGATCCGGGTCGGGAAGTTGACCGATTGAGTCAGTCCCAATGAGTCACAGAAAGCTTTTGCTGATGTCCCATGGCAGGTGAGAGAGGTACCCACACCTAGCCAACTGGCGTGATGACAATTGAAGTCGCCACATAAGAGGAAGAGAGAGTTTGGATGAGAAGATAGAAGATGGTCCATGTTTTCGGAGAGTGAGGTGTAGATGGAGTCATCACTGTTCGGTGGACGGTACAGTACACATATAAACATGAGGTGGGAGTGGAGGGGAAGCCGAAGCCAGAGGTATTCCTGGGGGTGTGGGGGAGTGAGAGCAGTGCAGGGAGAGTGAGGAATAGAGTCTTTGATGAAGAGAGCAACACCTCCACCAGGACGAGGCTCAGGTCTGTCATACCGTAAGAGGGAGTAACCAGGGAGAGATACTTGGGAGTCAGACACGTCTTGGGAGAGGAAAGTTTCTGTTAGGCAGATAATGTCTGGTTTGTCAGTGGCAACCTGCATGGAAAGATCTGAAAGGTTTGAGCGAAGGCCCCGGATATTTGAGGTCCACACTTTTAATGAAGAGGTAGGGGAGGAGGCTTTGGGTGCAGGAGGTGGAGGGGGCGGGGGAGGGTAGGACGAGGGACGAGGGGGAGGTCAGGAGGGTTGCTGAAGGAGTGTGGGGAATTGCAGAATAGCGAGGGGAGGGGGCCGAATGAGGAGGAGAAAAGGCTCTGTGGTGCTGGGAGAGAGGGGGGACAAGAGACAAGGAAGATGGCAGTTGAGTATTTGAGGAGGTGGAGTGAAGAGATGGAGGTGAGAGGGCAGTGGAGGGAGGCAGGTTGGTGGATGAGAGGGGGGGCAACTTAGAGAAGGAAGAGTGAGGGGGATGAAAGGTGGGAGAAAGTTTAGTGGGGAATTTTTGAAAGAGGTGAGAGGGAGGCTTGGAGGGAGAAGAGTGGGATGGTTGCTTTGAGAGTGAGAGTGAGGGGTGAGGGGGGAGAGTTGGCACTGAAGTTGGAAAAAAAGAATGGTTGATGGAAAGCGAGCATTCATGGCAAACTGTGGTTTTTAAAAGTTTTAGGTCAGAGATGCGATTTAACACAATTCTTGATGGATGCAATGAAGGCGAATTCAGAGCATGGAGAGAAGAAGCGCTGTAATAGTTGGATTAAATCATGTTTTTAATCATGCCAGGTACACGTTTTTAATCATACCAGGTACAAGTTTCTAATCATACCAGGTACACATTTTTAATCATATCAGGTACACATTTTTGATTGTACTAGGTACACGTTGTTAATCAATCTAGGTACACGTTTTTAATTGTACCAGGTACACGTTTTTAATCATACTAGGTATATGTTTAGTATACATATACTAGGTATATGTTTTAATCATACTGGGTACAAGTTTTCATCACACCAGGTACACGTTTTTAATTGTACCAGGTACACGTTTTCATCACACCAGGTACATGTTTTTGATTGTACCAGGTACACGTTTTTAATCATATGAGGTATATGTTTTAATCGTACTGGGTACACGTTATAAATTGTACCAGGTACACATTTTAATCATAATAGGTACACGTTATAAATTGTACCAGGTACACATTTTAATCATAATAGGTACATGTTTTTGATTGTACTAGGTACACGTTGTTAATCAATCTAGGTACACGTTTTTAATTGTACCAGGTACACGTTTTTAATCATACTAGGTATATGTTTAGTATACATATACTAGGTATATGTTTTAATCGTACTGGGTACACGTTTTTAATCATCCCAGGTACACGTTTTTAATCGTACCAGGTACATGTTTTTAATCATACCAGATACACGTTTTTAATCGTACCAGGTACAGGTTTTAAATCATACTCGGTACACGTTTTTAATTGTACCAGGTACACGTTTTTAATCATACGAGGTAGATGTTTTAATCATACAAGGTACACATTATAAATTGTACTAGGTACACATTTTAATCAAAATAGGTACACATTTTTAATCGTACCAGGTACACGTTTTTAATCGTACCAGGTACACATTTTTAATCATACTAGGTATATGTTTTAATCGTACTGGGTACACGTTTTTAATCGTACCAGGTAGACATTTTTAATCATACCGGGTACATGTTTTAATCGTACCAGTTACACGTTTTTAATCGTAACGGGTATACATTTTCATCATACCAGGTACACATTTTAATCATACGAGGTACACATTTTTAATCGTACCAGGTACACGTTTTTAATGGTACCAGGTACACATTTTTAATCATACCAGGTACACATTTTTGACTGTACCAGGTACACGTTTTTAATCGTACCGGGTACACGTTTTTAATCATACCAGGTACATGTTTTTAATAATACTCGGTACACATTTTTGATTGTACCGGGTACACGTTTTTAATCATACGAGGTACACGTTTTTAATCGTACCAGGTACACGTTTTTAATCATACTAGGTACACGTTTTTAATTGTACCAGGTACACGTTTTTAATCATACTAGGTACACGTTTTTAATTGTACCAGGTACACGTTTTTAATCATACTAGGTATATGTTTTAATCATACCAGGTACACATTATAAATTGTACTAGGTACACATTTTAATCAAAATAGGTACACGTTTTTAATTGTACCAGGTACACGTTTTTATTCATACTAGGTACACATTTTTAATCATACTAGGTATATGTTTTAATCGTACTGGGTACACGTTTTTAATCGTACCAGGTACACGTTTTTAATCATATCGGATACATGTTTTAATCGTATCAGGTACACGTTTTTAATCGTACCGGGTATACATTTTCATCATACCAGGTACACATTTTAATCATATGAGGTACACGTTTTTAATCGTACCAGGTACACGTTTTTAATCGTACAGGTACACATTTTTAATCATACCAGGTACACATTTTTGACTGTACCAGGTACACGTTTTTAATCGTACCAGGGACACGTTTTTAATCGTACCAGGTACACGTTTTTAATCATACCATGAACACGTTTTTAATCATACGAGGGACACGTTTTTAATCATACCAGGTACACGTTTTTAATCATACTAGGTACACGTTTTTAATCATACCAGGTACACGTTTTTAATCGTACCAGGTACACGTTTTTAATCATACTAGGTACACGTTTTTAATCATACCAGGTACACGTTTTTAATCATACTAGGTACACGTTTTTAATCATACTAGGTACA
>NW_028223605.1:0-6948 GCF_056783735.1 Eptatretus burgeri
GACCTTCGCAACAAATTCTTAGTTCCAACATCGAGAATACGTCATCATACCAAGGTATAATACAAAACATACATCATCCTTTGTGGATTGTTCAGAATCAGAATTGTGGATAAACAACAATATATTTTAAGGCATTTGTCAGGATGATGGACAATGATGATTTGCTCATATGTCACACAAGGCTGTGGGGTAGCATCATTGGCTGAGGGTGCTGCTGTGCCACTGATGCAGTACCCTCTGTAGGTTGGGGCAGGAATTTGAAATTTGGCCATGGTGTCGGCGATAGCTTGCCGACTCTTTGCGAAGGCCACCGTGGGATCTTTAACGTCCACCAATGAATGCTGGAAGAAAGACCACCCAGTTTAACCTCCACCCAAGGGATGGCACCCACATCGATGAATCACCCTGCCCGTGAAACACCGGGATGACAGTTTATAACGGTGTCGGGATGCAAACCCAGGCTAGACAGCTGAGAGGCGAGTATGCCTCTATACATCAAGGCCGACCTGTCAGCCCTGATGCAATGATAAAAATGTAAGAATGCTTATAAAGACGAATTGCACTCTTGCTTGATGAACCACATTGTTATTTTTTCCCTCTCCAGTCTCCTTATGTCTGTGACATCACAACTCTGACTGATGCTGTATTTTTCAAATCCAATTGTAGTTAGAGCCTCTTCTGTGACTCTGAGCGGTCGATGGTTCGATTCCGGCTCTGGCCGAGTCAAACCAAAGACTTTATTAATGGCACGTGCTGCTTCCTCACTTGATGCTCAGAATTTAGAAGATTGAGCACAGAAAACCCTGGCAGGGGGGAAGGGGGGTTGGGATTTGCTAATGTTTTTCGTTAAAATGCCCCAGTGACTGTGAAGAGAAAAGTGACGTCACAAGTTGGTGTCGCTGGCAGTCAGGGTTTTCCGGGATATCAATTCCCCCAATGTGTGTTCATCTCGTGTCAAAAGGCAAGTCCTGTGTTATCTGGTGTCTGTCTGCATGTGTTGGAGTGAGTTGTGTGTGACAGCTATTGCATGAGCTTTAGACATGGTAAAAAAAAGAAAGAAAGATGTCAATAACATTTTCCTGAAATAAATAAAATATCAGGGTTTTTATATTTTCTTTACAACTGCACTCCTTATGTGTTGATTGCTTGGCACTTACTTTAGGTCGGTCAGCAATATTTTCCTGCCTCCAAAGTATCTTTGCAGTAGGTACGTAGCCTTGTTGGAATCAAAATGATACAAACAGTGAACACTTGGGTGAAACAAGAATCATATAATCATATAATAGTGTACAAGTATTTTCACCAAACCGCTTACCTGACCACTGTCCCACACTTGCTCTTTAAAAATTTCCTTTGTAACCTCTGTCAGGTTCATCAGCATATACAGGGGTATTTCTGGAGCAATGTCGACTTTGAAGCGTGAAAGGACCTCAGCCAAGTCTTTGTCTTTCAGAACCTGCCATGAGATAAAAAAAAAAATACCAATACGTTCTGCAATACCAATAAAGTAGACATTGAAATTTACTGAAGTGTTGGCCATATTTATCAAAATAACATTTGTCACTTTTGTTTATCTTCCATCCACTCTACTTTAAAAACAAAAAACAAAAAAAAACAACACATTTCCAGAAACTTGAAGTTTACGTTTCAAATGGTTGAGCAGTTTAACATCACAATCCTCAATGGATAGATATAATTAGAAAACGAGGCTTATTTTTAGGTTTCCTGTTTGCTTGCAGCAGAAGGGCAACACGATGTTGGCAGGTCCACACTAAAATGTTGTTCGAGCAGCTGGGACATAACATACCAATCTTGTCGAAAAATGTATTGATTTCCAGTACGGCACAGTCTTTTCTGTGAGAATATTGTACAATTACTGTGTCTTCCTTTAAATATTTCAATTCTCAATATCTTTGCGTGTGAACGTATTTTGTCTTTACTGGATACATACAGACACGACTGCCCACCTTGTAAAACACGGCTTTCTTTTGGGTTTGACTGAGCATCTCGCCCTGGTTTGCCAGAACCGTTGGCATCTCGTCCATCAACCCTTGTGCTGACATTCGCTGGAAGCCATGAGAAGAAATTCCTGGCACCAAGTAACCCAGTCTTGACAGATCACTTGCCTGTATGTCCTGAACAGTCAGGGCAAAGCAGTTCAGTGCATGCGAGCGCACACACGCGTGCGCACGCAATTAGGAGTTTTTCAATTATGTGTTTACTCCGCTGGTTGTGCCATTCCCGGGGCATGATTTTGGTTGCTGTTTACAATACCCCTTGAGAGGAATCACACAGGGATTTCGAATTTGATCGGTGTACCACGGCATAATGGCTCGTTCTTTCAGAATGTACAGTGGAGTCTTTAATGTGTACAAAAGAATGTTAACAAGTGAATAACATAAAGGAATCTGATGGACTCACCTTTTCTCTCCTCATGATGACGAGCAACATCACACACTGACTCCTGCTCCAGTCTTTAATTGTTGACAGTCCTTCCAGTGAATTATTCATCGTCTCGAAGGTCATACGAAGCAACTTAAAAGGTGATATAGTGGTTATTGCTCTGCCCAGTTGCCGCACTTTCGGTCCATCTAATGATTCATTGGCCAGAAGTTTCTTTGCAATCATCCGAAACACCTGCCAGGTTGCATTCGACCAGGTAGGAAAAAGATGCATTTGATTACATGCTTTGCTATAAGTAACAGGATCATGAGGTGCGTTAACGGTGCTGTTTGTCATCGACTTACTTTACTTGGTCGACGTGTGCAATTTTCCAAAAGCTGTAAAAGGTCTTCCAATTTGTTATTGTTGATCATCCATTCAGTCTCTTGATCTTGAAAGTGGCAAACAAGTTGACCCAGTCTAAATTGAAAATATAATAAGCCATCTACCATGTTAAAGAAGACAATAAAAAGAAGTAAATAATTAATAGGAAATACAAGTACACATCGAAGAGCTGTAGGATATTTTATCTCTCGAAGATAACACAGCTGCACAAATCTATCAAGTTGTCCAAAGGACGAGCAAGTCCATAAGAATGAATGACGACAACTGCTACTACTATGGCCCCAATTATTTACACCTTTTGTAGGGGTGGCTGGGGAACGTTTTCGGCCAAAGTCAATCGTGAACCGGCTGGCAAGGCGTTTCTTTCAACTGAAGGTCTCAGCAATTTGTAATTTGTTCAGGGTGCCGGCAATAACCTGCCTCCACTTTGTGAAAGACTTAGTGGGATCTTTAATGTCCACCAACAATCAGTGCTGGCTGACAGTTCTCCGCCTTAATGTCCATCCAGTGAATGGCACGCACATCGATTCCTCTCCCTGTCTGCGAAATAGCAGGGTCACAGTTAATAGCTGCGATTAGATTCAAAACCGCAGTCAAGGCAGTGAAAAAAAAAAAGTGCACATACCTCTTAAATATCCTACCGACCCAATAATGTTTCACTTCTGCACATCATTATTCTCAACACTATGTCATCCATGCAACTTCAGTGAAGTTAAAAGTCATAGACTATGTTTTGGAGACATTAATGTGGACGCTCATCGAGTGGCAAGATATTTAAACACTTTGTAATTTCTGCAGAAGGAGGCTATTAGGCCCATCAAAGCCTGTACTATTGCCAACCTATGGTTATTTGTATGTGCTGATTAGCATCAAGCAAGGAAGCAGCACAAAGCATTTTTAAAGTCATTGGTATGACTCAGCTGGGGTTTGAACCACTGAGCCCCACACTCAGAGCAGATGCCCCAACTATTCCACCACCAAGTAAGAAAATATAATTTGACAGTTGCTTCTTGATTCACAGAAATATGGACTTTTAGTTTTGGTTATTTTTCATTATGTATAATGGTTCTTCCATAATACAAACAATGGATTCCTTTCTTTGTTCTCTATTTCCATTACCTTTCTGCTCCATTGTCAACATATTGGGTCCATGTACTGAAGAGTTTGTCAAGGAACACTGAGGCAGCAATCTTCCTGATATTGGTCATGTAGGCAAAGCACTGCTCTGTTGAATTGAAGTACTGTACATACTGTGAAGAGGAAAATATATATCAATTAATGGGATGGAGACAGTGCATGTGGAAGTGTCAGGTGTGAACTGCAATCAGTTCAGTGTTATTTCACTTCCATAACATAATGGTGCATGATGGTTAGCTTATTCGTTTCAAAAACAAAAGAAGAACAAGAGTAATCAGAGATTGTGGAGAAAAACACTAAAGTTCTGCGAGGACAAAAAAAAAAAAAAAAAATCAATCATAGAGTGGCACAATCATAGAAGGGGTCTTAGTGGTGTAAAGGGGTTTATAGGATTTTACAGCGCCATAATGGGTTTAACGGGTCGAAAGAGTCTAAGGGGTTTTAGCCAATCCGATAATTCATCCTTATCACACATCTAACCTGTCCACCAAGTTTTGTCCGAATCCATCCACAGCACAACTTTTTTTGAATCTTTCCACAACTTCCAGATCTGGATTCGGATCTTCACTAAAAGTTAATCAATTCCTCCTGGTGGCATTCCCAACCTGTCCACTAAGTTTAGTGTGAATCCATCGATAATCTTTTGAGATATTGTGCGTGTGATCGGGTCTTATCGTTTTTGGTCCAATCTCTCAATGGTGAAGATTCACTTTAAAAAATTCTCAGATCCAGATTCAGATCATCACCAAAATTAGGCGTTGCTGTCCTTGGCCAGTAACCTACATACACTAAAAAATTCAGAACGATTGCTTGAAAACTGGCCAAAAATCATGTGACAAACAGACAAACAGACAAGCACCAGAGACCAACATACTTGGGGAAAACATTTCACCTTGTAACAAACAAGCAGTCATAGACTGGTACTTACGAAATCGTCAACTTGACCTCTGACCTTGTCTAATAAAAGCTGTCTCTAGAGAAGGTAGCGACGCAAACCAGAAGTTTCTACGATGATTCTGTACCAAAATCGTAACGTCGACCTAAGCAAAAATCTCCATTCCTCCACGCAATTATTTAATATTATTTTATCAAAGTCACAAAAACGTAATATTCGGCCATCCAGCAACAATCTTTACATAATGCGACGGCTTAGCGAGTCAGGCATGCAACGATAACCTTTATTGGGATAAAAAATGACTTAAACACCATCTTTATCGAAAACATCGTCAGCGCGCACACGGAAAACCATTACGTGAGTCAACGACGCGTCTGCTCGAGCGCGCTGCACCACGTGACGAGCCATGACGCAGCGAGTGAAATATTTTTTATACAATCTTAAAACGTCTCCAAAACATCCGATTTTTACCAGAATTTCGACAACCGAGTGTTAAGCGTCCTAAGCGATCGCAAAAACCGAAGACAAAATTAAAAATCGAAGTTAAAACGAACTCGTAACGTCGACCGAAGCAAAAATACTCCATTTCTCCACATGAATTTACGGAATTATGTTTGACCTCACTGTGACCTTGACCTTTGACCGATTTTGACCAAAATCTAATCAGCACTAGCCATCACCCTCCTGAATCACGTGGTGTAATTTGACATTGGTAGCTTCTTCCGTTCTCGAGTTATCCTGCCTACACACACACAGACACAGACACAGACACAGACACACACACACACACACACACACAGACACAGACACACAGACAGACACACAGACAGACAGACAGACAGACAGACAGACACACAGACAGACAGACAGACAGACAGACAGACAGACAGACAGACAGACAGACACACACACACACACACACACACGACGGAAGTCATCAATATACTTACAAAATCTTTAGATTTCGAAAGTAACAAACGGACCCGAATGCAATGTCCTCTCCTCCGGCAAGGGTAATAATAATCTGAACAATTTCAAAAGGGTACCACCTCTCGGTCCCCTAATAATTATAATCATCACAATGATAATGAAAATTATTTCAACAAAATTATTAATTTGTCTTCTCCATATTCTCAAAATAAAGCCTTGTTGAAAATTTCAAAAGGTTAAAAAAACCACAAAGAAGCTCAAATGGTAAAAAAAAGAAGTTACGGCCCGGACAGACAGACACAGAAGTGATTGCAAAACCCTGTCTTCCGCTGTGCGGGGGCCGTGCCAACCCACCTTCTGGGAGGGACGAGTTTGCACATTACTTGCTGGAAAAAGTATAGTCTGTGTTTTGCAAAAATACTAGATGTTTGCACAGTGTGCGCCTAAAAGGTTCTGGGTGGATGAAAGGTCTAAAGGGTAGGTTCCAATTGTAGTTCGGGTCTAAGGGGTTGAAAGGGTCTAATCTCTCAAGCATGTAAAAAGGGTCTAAAAAGGTTCAACTGGTCTAAAGCTCTCAATGATTCAGGGTCCAAACTGTCTAACATGTCTGAAGGGTGTAAGGGGTCTCAATGGCATGCGTAAATGTCTAAGGGGTATAAAGGGAGTCAAGGGACTTAAAGGGTATGAAAGATCTAAAGAGTGAAGGGGTCTAAAGTGTTGAAAGGGTCTTAAAGGTAAAAGAGGTATTAGGGGTCAATAGGGGTATTAAGTGCTCTTAAGGATCTTGGGAGTCTTAATGGTCTTGGGTATCTTTGGAGGTCTTCAGAGCATTAGAGGTCTTAAGGATGTTAAGGTTCTTAGGGGTCTTAGGGGTCTAAAGGGTCTTGGGGGCTTTAAGGGACTGAGGGGTCTAAGGTTCTTTGGGTTATTAAGGGGTCTTAAATGATCTTGGGGATCTTGAGGGCGTTGAGGTTCTTAAGGTTCTTGGGGATCTTAGGGATTTGAAGGGTCTTGGGATCTTTGGGGTAGAAGGGACTTCGGGGTCTTTAGGGATCTTGAAGGATCTTGGGGGTCTTGAAGAGTATTGGGGATCTTCGGGGGGTCTAAAGGGCCTGCAATCTTTTTGTGCAGAAGAGGCAAACAAAATTAAAACCTTGAGCAGTTTTGCAGAAATAGGCAATCAACAATTTAAGGTAGAA
>NW_028223606.1:2500-6884 GCF_056783735.1 Eptatretus burgeri
ACACACACACACACACACACACACACACACACACACACACACACACACACACACACACACACACACACACACACACACACACACACACACACACACACACACACACACACACACACACACACACACACACACACACACACACACACACACACACACACACACACACACACACACACACACACACACACACACACACACACACACACACACACACACACACACACACACACACACACACACACACACACACACACACACACACACACACACACACACACACACACACACACACACACACACACACACACACACACACACACACACACACACACACACACACACACACACACACACACACACACACACACACACACACACAACACACACACACACACACACACACACACACACACACACACACACACACACACACACACACACACACACACACACACACACACACACACACACACACACACACACACACACACACACACACACACACACACACACACACACACACACACACACACACACACACACACACACACACACACACACACACACACACACACACACACACACACACACACACACACACACACACACACACACACACACACACACACACACACACACACACACACACACACACACACACACACACACACACACACACACACACACACACACACACACACACACACACACACACACACACACACACACACACACACACACACACACACACACACACACACACACACACACACACACACACACACACACACACACACACACACACACACACACACACACACACACACACACACACACACACACACACACACACACACACACACACACACACACACACACACACACACACACACACACACACACACACACACACACACACACACACACACACACACACACACACACACACACACACACACACACACACACACACACACACACACACACACACACACACACACACACACACACACACACACACACACACACACACACACACACACACACACACACACACACACACACACACACACACACACACACACACACACACACACACACACACACACACACACACACACACACACACACACACACACACACACACACACACACACACACACACACACACACACACACACACACACACACACACACACACACACACACACACACACACACACACACACACACACACACACACACACACACACACACACACACACACACACACACACACACACACACACACACACACACACACACACACACACACACACACACACACACACACACACACACACACACACACACACACACACACACAACACACACACACACACACACACACACACACACACACACACACACACACACACACACACACACACACACACACACACACACACACACACACACACACACACACACACACACACACACACACACACACACACACACACACACACACACACACACACACACACACACACACACACACACACACACACACACACACACACACACACACACACACACACACACACACACACACACACACACACACACACACACACACACACACACACACACACACACACACACACACACACACACACACACACACACACACACACACACACACACACACACACACACACACACACACACACACACACACACACACACACACACACACACACACACACACACACACACACACACACACACACACACACACACACACACACACACACACACACACACACACACACACACACACACACACACACACACACACACACACACACACACACACACACACACACACACACACACACACACACACACACACACACACACACACACACACACACACACACACACACACACACACACACACACACACACACACACACACACACACACACACACACACACACACACACACACACACACACACACACACACACACACACACACACACACACACACACACACACACACACACACACACACACACACACACACACACACACACACACACACACACACACACACACACACACACACACACACACACACACACACACACACACACACACACACACACACACACACACACACACACACACACACACACACACACACACACACACACACACACACACACACACACACACACACACACACACACACACACACACACACACACACACACACACACACACACACACACACACACACACACACACACACACACACACACACACACACACACACACACACACACACACACACACACACACACACACACACACACACACACACACACACACACACACACACACACACACACACACACACACACACACACACACACACACACACACACACACACACACACACACACACACACACACACACACACACACACACACACACACACACACACACACACACACACACACACACACACACACACACACACACACACACACACACACACACACACACACACACACACACACACACACACACACACACACACACACACACACACACACACACACACACACACACACACACACACACACACACACACACACACACACACACACACACACACACACACACACACACACACACACACACACACACACACACACACACACACACACACACACACACACACACACACACACACACACACACACACACACACACACACACACACACACACACACACACACACACACACACACACACACACACACACACACACACACACACACACACACACACACACACACACACACACACACACACACACACACACACACACACACACAACACACACACACACACACACACACACACACACACACACACACACACACACACACACACACACACACACACACACACACACACACACACACACACACACACACACACACACACACACACACACACACACACACACACACACACACACACACACACACACACACACACACACACACACACACACACACACACACACACACACACACACACACACACACACACACACACACACACACACACACACACACACACACACACACACACACACACACACACACACACACACACACACACACACACACACACACACACACACACACACACACACACACACACACACACACACACACACACACACACACACACACACACACACACACACACACACACACACACACACACACACACACACACACACACACACACACACACACACACACACACACACACACACACACACACACACACACACACACACACACACACACACACACACACACACACACACACACAACACACACACACACACACACACACACACACACACACACACACACACACACACACACACACACACACACACACACACACACACACACACACACACACACACACACACACACACACACACACACACACACACACACACACACACACACACACACACACACACACACACACACACACACACACACACACACACACACACACACACACACACACACACACACACACACACACACACACACACACACACACACACACACACACACACACACACACACACACACACACACACACACACACACACACACACACACACACACACACACACACACACACACACACACACACACACACACACACACACACACACACACACACACACACACACACACACACACACACACACACACACACACACACACACACACACACACACACAACACACACACACACACAACACACACACACACACACACACACACACACACACACACACACACACACACACACACACACACACACACACACACACACACACACACACACACACACACACACACACACACACACACACACACACACACACACACACACACAACACACACACACACACACACACACACACACACACACACACACACACACACACACACACACACACACACACACACACACACACACACACACACACACACACACACACACACACACACACACACACACACACACACACACACACACACACACACACACACACACACACACACACACACACACACACACACACACACACACACACACACACACACACACACACACACACACACACACACACACACACACACACACACACACACACACACACACACACACACACACACACACACACACACACACACACACACACACACACACACACACACACACACACACACACACACACACACACACACACACACACACACACACACACACACACACACACACA
>NW_028223608.1:5000-6846 GCF_056783735.1 Eptatretus burgeri
GAAAAGGAATTGGGCCACGTAAATACGGATGCCGGAGGAGGATTGGGTCACGTGACTGCAATGGCAGAACCTCCCCTTCTAACCACAGTCGTGTGGGTAGATTTGGCAAACCAGCCACAGATAGATAAACGACATACGTTAAAATGTTCAGGTAGGATTAGAGATGGTGTTGATAGTAACCAAGTTGAAACAGCAGAAGGGCTGGAACCCTTGGAAGTTTTTTTCAGTGACGACGATAAAGATATGGAAACTGCTTCAAGGAGAGTTTTGAAACGGCCCAACATAAGCAATGAAAGTAATTGTAAAGGCATCAAAGTGTTGGTAGTCCAAGAAGATAGTGGTCTCGACAAGCCTTCACATACTGAACGGAATGGTGAAGCACTGGGAGATGAGCTTCCACCCATTGCTAATGTTGAAGGAGATGAAACGATGGACAAGAATGGTTGTATGCATGAAACAGAAAGCTTGGTTATCGAAGATAACAGTCAACTTGAGAATATGACAAAAAAGGGGAAAAAAACAAAAACTGACAGTGATAAGGAAGAAGATTCCTCCGTGCAGTGCCAACAGGAAGAAAGCACCACTTCCGATACAAAAGGAGGTCAAGGAACACAACTAGAAGTAAACAACACAGGTGTGGTCCTCGATGAATGGTCCTCCTCCTTAAGTGAAACTTTGGGGTCACTGCAGGGGGATAACAAGCAAAACGTAATCGTAAAGGAGGAAATTGTTAGGTTTCTTAACGAAACCTTCAGGCAATGCAAGGTGCAAATTAAGGATTATTTTCCTGATATTAAAGTTTTCATTGCGACTGCAAAACATAAGATACAGAGAAATGATGACTCTGTGGAACTTTCTGAACCACAGTTTCAACGCCTCAGGAAAGCTTTGACAAAAGCAAACAAAGAATTGCAGGAAGGAGTTTCTTTTTAGTGCCTGGTCTCCTTTCTCACCTAAACTTTTTAGAGGGCAGTGGTTCCTAAGCAGGTTTCCCACACCCAAGGCTGGGGCCCTGTGCTTAAATCAAAAGTTTTCCGCACAGCAGGTTTCCTTCAAGGAAATACACAAAGGGCATCTTATATCTGTGGAGTTCTTGTGTAATGCACAAAAAATAATTGTGGTGAATGTCTACACTCCGAGTGATCCTATAGAAAGGAAAATTTTCTTTCCTATTTTGGAAGAGTTCATTAAAGACCAGGACCCGACTGCGTTTGTTTGCTTTGCTGGAGACTTTAACTGTACTATTCGCCCAGAAGTTGATAGGAATGGTCATGAGCCCCATGTAGCCTCAAGTAAAGGGTTGAAGGACATCATTAAGAACTATTGTTTTACAGACGTATGGAGACTACAACACCCAGACCTGCATAGCTACACATGGTGCAGATGTCAGGACGGGTTTATATCAAGAGCAAGACTTGATAGCATATATGTCAATAAGCCGATGCTAAATGTTATAACTACATCCCAAATTTTACTAACCGGTTTTACAGACCATAGTTTAGTTGTACTTTCCTTTAAATTACCATTGCCATCAACTGGCAGTGCATATTGGACCTTGAATACTCGTCTTTTAAGTGACAAACAATTTAAAGACTATTTTAAGGCTGTGTGGAAAAAAATTTGCACTTCCAAGTTTGAGGACGCAAACCTCCGAATGTGGTGGGACCTCGCAAAGTCCCAAATAAAATCCTTTTGCCAGCAATATAGTCTATACACAACTAAGATGGAATCTTACTCAATAGAGTTGTTAAAATCTGAAATTGTGTCTTTAGAAGGGATTAATGACGATGCTGGGAAGGACACGCGAGATCAGCTGTTATGGGTAAAGAGAACTTTGCTAACAGAA
>NW_028223609.1:0-6828 GCF_056783735.1 Eptatretus burgeri
CAAGCATTATCCCTCCCTCCCAGGTATTCACGTTACTTGCAGGACCTGCTGACTTCCATGATGGTGGTGAATGGTGCAGAGAGACCTGCTGTGGCACAAATCCTCAGCACACTCGACAGGTGGCCCATGTCAACCAACAACCCCATGGCATAGGTCCACCCTCACTGCAATGCTGTCTTATTCAATTTCCATTGCTCATTGTACTCATGAACATTCCCAGCAATGGCAAATTGTCTTGGCTTCAAGCTGCAGTGGATTCTGTTTGTTACTCCAGAACCAATATGACCAGAATGTAAGATTCTATGGACACTACGATTTGTGATTTTTAGCACTTGTTATTGATGCTGCTGTTTATTGGCTGGAATAGGATTGATGAAAGTCGATTCGACAAACATGTATTGCACCTGAGGAAAGGGAAATACTCGACTTTCTTGTAATTTGATCATGAACTTTTGTGATTTCTGTCAACTGTATGTATATGTATATGTATATGTATATGTATATATATATATATATATATATATATATATATATATATATATATATATATATATAATCATAATGTCTCAAGCATCTTTACTTGTGCAGACACAAGAGTTTGCATATGTTATTATGGCATGACGTTCCAGGCTGAGACGAGGACTGTGTATTGGCTGATGTCATTACAACAATGCTCACTGCACCTTTTGGATGCACAATTTCTTGAATTCTCAAACGACCAGCTGGTGTAATGCAACAGGTACGACTTCCACCTGGTCACGAGAAGGAACTTCACTGGTTCTCACAGCATCATTGCATGTCATACTTAAATGGTGTATTTCATGACGTGATTACTGCAGTTAATGTGATATCTGGTTTGTATATATTGAATGAGTCTATAATTTTTGGTGCAGTTAAAGAGGAGGGGGGGGGGATAAACCGGCAAATAATATACCGGATGGTTTGCCACTGCATTTCTAATCGTAGAATGGGAAGGAATTTGGCCAGAGCATTGGCACACAATGACCTTCTCTTTACAAAAGGCACCATGGGATCTTTAATGTACTCCAGCAGCAAAAGCTGGCAGGTGGAACTCCAACTTTATGTCTTACCCGATGAACGGTGCACTCATTTCATGCAACGCCATGCCTGCAAAATACTGGGGTAATGGCTTATATTTGGGTCGGGAATCGGGACTAGTGACAGCACACACACCTCTGAACTATCCAGTTATGGTTAGCTCTTCATCCCCCTGCTCTCCAAGTTGTGAGGTGAGATAGCTTTGCATAGTTTATGGAAATATCCACGATGAGCTTGTCTTATAAATATAAAAAATATTCATAAAACCTGTTTCATTAAAGGTCAGGATTTTCCTTGAGCTTGCAAATATTCCACAACAGGCTGGTCCTGAATTTTCCAGACCCTGTCCACCCTCACTGCAATGACCATCAGCATTGAAATCGAGGCAAATAGCAGTCATCGATAAATGTTTTAATGTCACAACATTGTTGAATTATTTATCCTTTGTTGACAATGGTTGATCTTTTTTCCATATACAAACATGAGGAATGGTTAACACTCACAAACACACACACACACTCACACAAACAGATGATATGGAGCTTGCTGATCTATAACCTAGTATTGCTTTACATCACAGGGGTTTCAACAGCAAAGGAAATAACCCATTCTCTTGGGGAATAGCAGCAACAGCAGCGTCAGGGAGAATGTATATGATTTGAAAATGGCACTTTCACGTTTATATATATATATATATATATATATATATATATATATATATATATATATATATATATATATATATATATATATATATATATATATATATATATATATATATATATATATATATATATATATATATTAGGGGGTAAAAAATAAAAGTATGAATATTCATGCTCCCTGGGTGTGCCTTTGTTCCATTTGACAGGAGAAACACACACCAAATATGAAACAGATTGGAGGATGTTTTGGGGTTCCTCAAGTTGGCACAATATTGTTGAAATTTGCCAAACTGTAACTGACAACTTGCCGTCGAATATGCACAACGCAGTACACTTCATAATTAATATGGTTGTTTGATATTTTCAAAAACCACAGCAGTCATATAGGATGAAAGAATAGTTTTTCCAAGGAGACCCAGATGAGCTTTTTGACATTGCAGTGCAAAATGCCCTCTCCATAATGGACATAATTGTGCCAACTTGAGGAACCCCTAAATATCATGGAATTTTGTTCATTTTTGACCTATAAGTTCTTATGGGGTATTGGAACAAAGGCAAAATCAGGGAGCAGCAAAAATCAAACTTTCATTTTTTTGGAACACTCTAATATATATATATATATATATATATATATATATATATATATATATATATATATATATATATATATATATATATATATATATATATATATATATATATATACATACACACACACACACACACACACACACATCATGTAAGGCTATACATTAAACCTCCGGATAAAGGTCAGATACAGTAAAATGTAGCAGTGTGGCTTCAACAATCATATGCAGTGTTTTAAAAACAATCCACCGCATGCGCGCGCGCGCACACACACACACACACACACACACACACACACACACACACACACACACACACACACACACACACACACACACACACACACACACACACACACACACACACACACACACACACACACACACACACACACGTAAATGTATTTGTTTTGATTAAAGGTACACAGTGGGAGTCACAGTTGATGAGGCCTATTTAATCACGTGGCTTATAAACTCGGGCGATTAAAGTTGTCTAAGCTTATACTAATGAATCGACATAAGGGCACGAAGAGGGCAAAACAGTCGGGTTGCTCTTTCAGATTACAAAACTATAAGTCCCAAAGGCGATGTGCTTGCTGGTCCCCTGGACCTGTGCGACATTCCGAGTCTTCTCTATACGTGGCATATTTGCATATGTTTTCCCACAGATATGGGTTCAAATTCGCAGGAAGATTTAGTAATGAGCATGGTGGATAAGGCAGAAGAGAAGAAAGGAGGCTTGGAATGAATCTGAAGCCAGCCATCTGCCAAAGAATGTGCCCCTTAAAGGTCGTACTTCACAATCTTGTGTTTTCCCTGTCTATGTAGTTTTTTATTTTTTAAATATAACCTGATGCTGTAATTATTTAATTTGGTTTAATACCATACCTAATCTAGAGGGTATGAGACTGCCAAAGCAGTTTCCTGTGCCTGGCAATGTTTTGGGCACTTTTCCAATTCCCTTGTGCAGTGGTAGTAGTCAAGGTTTGATATTCATTCCCATTTAAGAATACTTCCGTATATAAACTTAAATAATGGGCTGGTAGATATTTTTGACATTCACTTGTGGGCTTATGCAAATCTGTAGCTGCAGCTTGTTTTTCTTGCCTTAACTTGATTTTTCTGTCAAGATATATGCCATTATCTGGCTCCCTGCTGCTTCCCAGCAGCTGTTCTATGATGCCCACAAAATGCAATGAACGAGTGTGACAGTGTACGAGTGGAGGTTGGGGAGGCAGATGGAGATGATGGGTGGGTAAAGATGGAGAGTGGGATGTGGTGGTGGGGGGGGGAGGGGATCTCTCCAAACATCTGCTCAATGGAAGCTCAGCATTTTAAGGATCAGTCTTGAAAATGTCTGCTTTCATGAGCAAGACAACAATTGGTTAAAAATTCAGAGGGTACAGACCAACCTATATCCTGTTTGTTACCGCATAACATCGAGGGTAATGTGAAGCAAAGTGAAGCAGGATGCCTTATTTGCATAACTCAATGCATCATAACGTAACGCATTTTGCATTTAAATTGGATTGACCAATCAATGGAGATGTGAGGAGAGAGAAAGGAGGGAGAGGATTTAAAATCATGTAATTATGGTATTCATCTTTGGATTGCAATTCCTTTGGACCTTTGACCCAAGTTGAAAACAAACCTCATACCCACAAATACAAAAATATCAATGCTGGCACTTATGTTAAATATCATTTGTGAAACACTGTTGGTATTCTTGCTCGAAATGAAATGTCAGCTGAATGTGATTTGACACTACCTAGGAAAAGCCAACACGATGGGTTTTAACCAAACACGTGCAATATATGGCACAAGAAAAAGGGAATAAAATAAATGGAGAAATGTTGAACGGTGAAAGGAAATTGTTGAGAAACAAGTTTGGAGATTCATGTGAGAAAAATTTGATTATTATTTTTCTTTAAATTATGTTATCCCTCACCTTGTTTATACATAACAGGACTCTGCTTCTCTGCTCTGTAACCAACCAATTTGCCTTCCTGTCAAGTTTGGCACAACTGCACCAATATGTTGCTAAACACCATCAAATGGTTGGTGCCAACCCAGTTCGAGTGCTTTACCCCTTTATTGCCAATGGACAATCCCAAAAGTGCAGTGGTTTCCTGTAACATCTTGCACATCACTTTGGCAAGGACTTGAGTATGGAGTTCACCTCCTCAGCCACTGCAGTCAGGCAAAAAGCAAACTGCTCCTGCAAGCAGCAAAAAAATGTCAGGATATTAACAACACAGATACCTTCATCTCCACTTTCTGACATCACCACTGAATATATTGGCCAAGCCATAAATGTCAGGGTTTAAAACAGACATTTATTACCCAATAGCAGTGCATCGATGCATTGGCACAGAATCTATAAACACATAATTTCACCAAAAGTGAGAGCAAAACAGACTTTTTAATGAAACAGCTGAAGGTTTGGCATCAAGTTGATATGATATCCAACACTCATTGCTCCCTCTCTCCCCCACCATCCCCTTGCCACACTAATTTCTCCCCACAGTGTGTCCTTACCCTGACCGTTAATTCTCCTTGCTTATTGTCACTAATTCATCTTAACCTGCCAAAGCACATTTGGAGATTAAAGTTTCCCATTGTGTAAAGCATCAACCAAAGCTATTCTATCCAGTGCTCTCCTTACGAGTCATTCATGATTTTTGCATCATTAAACGTAATGTTGAGTGTTAATAAGATTGAAGCGCCGAGAAAGTTTGCTGAGAATGAGATTCATCTTCAATTTTGTGTGAGGTTAGACTGCAGGTTTGGCCTTCTCCAGGTTTTAGCACCAAGTCAGGTTAAGTCAGGAATGGGAGCATGCGCTGGAGCAGTGCATCGCTGCATCCACTTTTCCGCTCGGTAATCCGGGGGCCTCCGTCTGGCCATCCCCCAGGCAGATGCCAAGGCCATCCCCATCTCCTTGAGATGCCTATCAACCTGCTGCAACCACGAGGCACGTGGTCGGCCCATTTGGCCTCCTCCACTCATGAGACTCCCTCGCTGAGAGAATCTGGTGAGCAGGATCAGCATCAGGAAAACAAGTCACATGTCCATACAGTCACAGCTGACGCTCACAGACTATACAGGAAAAAAAAAATCGCATCTGAGTCTCATCAACCGCGCGTTCAACACAAAGTCCGACCAGTGATAGCCAAGGATTCTCCGAAGAGAACTGGTGCTGAAGGAGTTAAGTCTGTCTCAGATCCCTGGTCAGAGTCTAAGTCTCACATCCATAGAGCAAGACTGGAGGCACCAAGGACCTGAAGACTCGGACTTTTGTCCTCCCGCACAGGGACCGGCAGCGCCACACCCCATGATCCAGTGAATCCATGACTCCCCAGGCCTGACCCAGACGTCTGTTAACCTCTGGCTCACAGCGAGCAGAGACATGAACATCACTGCCAAGGTAAGTGAATCTCTTCGTGACCTCAACATCCTCACCACAAACAGGTACAGACAGGATAGGAGCTGTTATATGCATATACAGTGAAACCTCGTTTAACCATCAGTGCTGGGACACGGTCGTATGTGGCGGTTATGCGAGGGTGACGGTTGAACGGGGGTTGCTAGAAGGGATTCAGATGTCCGATAGCAATGTCACGGTCTGTCCGTGCCACTACACAGGCATCCACATGCGCCAGAATTGATCTATTGGGGCGTGTTTCAACAGTCTTTCGAGTTTATTTTACCTTCTATTCCATCCTGTTTTGATCAAGGGATAAGAAATGATAACAAAAATATATAATATGTAAACTACATGTATGCCAGACACAGGCCTATTCACATGTACATACTGTATTTGTTTCTGCAGACATGTTTTAAAAAAATAGAGCTCAAAGTCATGGGCTCAGTTATTGTGCATATAATTTGGTTATGCCATGATAAGGAACTGAAGATCGTAAATTACAATCTGTTCAAGTGTTTTGATTATCACTGAACACATTAGTGAAATTACAGTACTGTCGCCAACTGTCCGGCGCTTAAGTTCAAGTTTCCACAGAAGAGAGAAATGATTAGTAATCTCGCTGGCTCGCAGACGAGTTTTCCTTTGCATATCAAGCGTTTCTGATTGAGTGTTAAACACAATCTAGGCCTCTTTCTTCCAGAAATGCTGAACGAAATCTTTGAAGTGAACAGTCTCAATGCACGGCGAAGCAGACGTGACCAGCACGTGCTCTTGCTGACCATTTACCAATGATGATTAAGGTTATTTTTAGATGATTGCACAATATTCATGATGTGGCGAAGTACAGGTGATCGCTGGCGGTTAGCACTGGCAGATAAACGAGGGTGTTTTTCATTGTTGTAAGTACTTATGTACTGGGAAAACGTAGGTGGATGGCGGTGGCAGATCGTAATTGAAAAATGCATTATGGAAATTGGGAAACCCTGATTTCCAGGTGGAAGGCGAGGGTGGCGGTTATAAAGGGGGCGGTTAATCGAGGTTACAATATATATATATATATATGTATATATATATATGTATATGTATATAT
>NW_028223610.1:0-6814 GCF_056783735.1 Eptatretus burgeri
GGGCCGAAGCCTGCAGGCGGGCATGAAGGCAGTAACCGGGGAGCGAAAATGGCGACTCCACGTGTAGGAGCGAACGAGCTGGGAGGGGGTGCAACGGTGACCGAAAGGGAAAAATTAAATGGGGAGACCAAAACGTGCGAGACGAGACACGAGGTGACGACAAAGGAAATAAAAATAGTAGAGACAAGGGAGGTAAAGGGTGAAGAGGTGACTGAGTTGGCAGAGACACGGGAGATGGGAACGATAGAGGGAAGACTACACGATGAAGACGGGGATAGAGACGCACACACACACACGGAGGTAGTGGAGGATAATGGGGGTGAGCTCGCGGACTGGGTGGAGACCCGGTGCGAGCAGTTGGATGGCCTCCTCCAGGAACGAGGGGAGGGAGTATGCCCCCTTGAGGCGAGTCATGACCAGGTGGGTTCGGTCGTGCTTTGCGAGGTCGAGGGGAGGAGTGCTGTGGACAGGTGCACGGAGAGCTTGGGGGGTATAGAGGCCCCGGAGACCCTTGTGGGGACACGAATCCCCAGTGTGGTTGTCCCTGTGTGTGTGGTGCAAGGTGTGAGTGTGTCCCCGTGTGTGGAAGCGACCCCGTGTGTGAGTGGTGTGGTGGCGATTGTGCCGGAGTACGTGCTTCCCAGCACGCCGTGTGTAAAAGGGGCACCGCAAGTGGAAGAGGCCGTGTGTGTGAGTGAAACGGCCAGTATGAGTGAGGCGCCGCGGGTGAGTGCCCCCGCGTGTGTGAGTGAGGCACGGTGTGTGGATGAGGCACCGCGGGTGAGTGCCCCCGCGTGTGTGAGTGGTGTGGTTTGTGTGAGGGAAATGGCACGAGTGAGTGGAAGGCCGCGAGTGCGTGGAGCCACGTGTGCGAGGGAGGTAGCATGCGTGAGTGAACGGCCGAGTGCAAGGGAGACCGTGTGTGTGAGAGAGCGGTATGTAAGGGAGATGTCGGTGGGCATGTGTGAACATGCAGCCACGTCTCCCGGTGTGAGTTTAATGGTGTGGAGTGTGAGCGTCGTAACACGCAGGTGTGCGTGGGTCGAATGGCGACGACGGCGACATGTGAGGAAAGGAAGCCGAGTAGCGGCTGTAGTTGTTTCGGGGACCGTGCCGGGTTCACCCAGCAGTGAGCACGAGGTCCGTGCTGTGCAACGCACGAGGCCCCCACGTGCTCGCTTGCGAGAGTGAAGTCCCGGTCCGGAAACGCCAGCGGTGGATTTGCCGATCCCGCGGACGGACAAAGTTTAGGCAGGATTCGGATTTGGACCGGACGGGTTCTTCACGCGGGCGTGTGTGTGAAGCTCCAACGGGCAAAGCACATGTGTTCGCGTGGGGAACCCCTCGAGACGTGGGGCTTGTGTTTTTTTTATGCGCACGGTGACGCCATGGCTGCACGTGGGGTTGGAATCCGGCAGGAGGGGTATCCCTGCCGGATGGTACCGTCCAAGGAGGGACGAGGAACACGTGCAGCTGCATGACGTCACGGGCAGGTGCAAAGTGTGCGAGTTGTGAGTTGCCGCGCTGGTGATGCGCATGGAAAAAATAAATAAATAAAAAAAACAGTAAGCCTCACTTTCGGGTGCACAGGATTCCTGGGCAAGGGGTGGAAGACCCCCTTAACTAGGGCACAGGATGGAAACTAGTTAGGGGGAAGGGTTAGCATAGCTAGACCGGCTCCATGGGGCAGGGGTAAGTCCTCATGGGGCCCGTGGAATGGATGAGTTAGAGGGATTGTAGCGAGATTTAGGTTGGGAAATTGATTAATGGGATTATTTTTAGGACAGTGACAGACTTGTGAGTGTGTAGAGGGGACGTAGTTTAGCTACGTAGTGTTAAAAGGAACGTGCTGTAGTTTAAGGGATGACGTGGGAGCACGAGTTAGTTAGGGGATGTAGTTAGAGGGATGGCAGAGTTCAGCGGTGAGTGTGTTGAAGAGTTGGTGAGTGAAGTGGAAGCATGTGCTTGGTGAGTGAGTGAGGCCAGCGGGTCTGTGTGAATGGAGCGAATGGGGAATGCATGGTGCGATGAGTGATTGGGGGGGAGGAGTGACTCCCGCCCAAGGGACCCCGGGGTCAGTGTAGAGTGAGTTAGGGGGTTAGTTAAATTGAAAAATGGAGGTTGTTTTGCTGTTGGTGGGAGTGTAGGCTCGAAACCCATTTGGAGGGGTGCAGGAGCCCTGTTGACGGGCTGGGAGCGTGGCTGCGAAAGGTGAGTATCGCTGAATGGGTACCCCGGGCACCAGGCTAGTCGGCCGTGGTTGGCCAAGGGCCCATGGGGGGCCGGGATAGTGTAGTGGGCACGGGTGCGCCTGCTGGGTGCGGGGGCCCGGGGCGCCATTAGCCGCGTGGGCAGTGTTGTGGGCACGGGTGACCCTCGGAAAGGGGCCCGGGAAGCCAGCCTGCCACGTGTGCGTTTCAGGGGAGGTGCCATGGGGGGCACTCCCCGGTGTTTAGGGAGCTGGTAGGCTCGGAGGCAGTGTAGTGCCCGGGGGTGCCATAGCGGGAGATTCGGCAGGGTGCCGTGCCTGCCAAAGGGAGCCACGTGTCCCAGCCATGAGACCGTGTGAGGGCACGGAGAGAAAATTGGGGGGCGAGGCCCGAAATTGTGAGGACACCAACACAGGCGACGGGAATCTGGGTTGTTAGAACCAATAGTTTAAGCGAGAGGCGCTTGTTGAAAGCCCCGGGGTAGTTTAAGAGTTAATGGTTAGGGTAGATTAGGAGATGTACCCCTCCGCACCATCCATCCCCTCGCTCTCGTTGTGGGCCGCTGGACCCACTTTGGTTATAGATCGCTGAAGTCTGGGGAGGCCATTCTGAGGCTTCGTTGGGCCTCGACACAGGACGTTAGCTCTCCCTTATTCCCCTCCGGGAAGGGAACGTAGGGGTTGGGAGTAGGCCAGGTGACAGGATAGGTTAGCCGAACAAAGACGATAAAGGGGGTTAGGGGACGATTTATAGTGGGGAAGTAAAAATAAAAAAAATAAGTTGGGGCTAAATTGGGGTTTGACAAATTAAGGGAGTGGGTATAGACAATGACAGGCAAAGGCGATAGGTTGGGAGGGAGACCGTAGGGTAGGTCCGAGCCCGCCTTCCGAGTGGCCAGCACCACCGCACTCCCTCCACCAACCTCCACTGAACGGCAAAGGCTGGCCAGCTTCATCTGCTGGCTGCGTTGCTGCAAGGCAAAGGCCGGCCCACTTCATCGGCAGCTGTTGTTTTGCTGCAAGGCCTGTGCCGGCTGGATCGTCTGCAGCTGCTGTGCTGCAAGGCCTGTGCCGGCTGGATCGTCTGCAGCTGTTTTCTGCAAGGCCTGTGCCGGCCAGTTCGTCTGCCGGCTGTGTTTGCCTGCAGCGGCCTTCTTCTGCGGGCTGTGTTTGCCTGCTGCCTTTGCCATGCCATGCCCACTGCCCCTGTTCACCAGCCCCGTTCAATTTTTGCTTTGCCCCCACCCCCCTGTTCATTGCCATGTGCGCCAGGATCAGAAAGCAACAGTTTGCAAGCTGCAAGAACTGCCCTGTTGGCAGCTACAACACGGGCCTGCAGTGGCGGCCCGTGCACCGTGTTTGCGTTCAGTTCAAACCATTCATCCATCCATTCGTTGTGTTCATTGCGTGTGCCACTTGAGCTGGCACGGAGACTGCGTTTGTGCAGCCCATGCACCGTTGTGGTTCACTGCGTTCAGTTCAAAAGGGAAGGCCTTGAACTGCGTGTGAGCAGCCGGCCACGTTCCCTGTCACCTGCTTTGTTTGAGTCAGAGACTGCATGCGAGCAGCCTGGCTCCCTGCTAACTGCTTTCTTTTTGCAGAGTTCAGTGATCCTGGGCCATGGTATAGTGTAAAATTTGTAAGTTAAGGTTAAGATGTACTGTAAATATGAGTGCGCCCCCGGCATGTCTGTCTTAGCGCCGGCAATTTTATTTAAGTCGTCCGTGTGAGTGACTTTGTTTTGGTAGTTACTCAGCCCTCAGGTTATTTATTTTGGGGACACGAATACCATGAATGTCGCACTCAGGGATCCGTAGGTAAAATGTACTAGGGGAAAACTACACATGATGGCACACGAAAATTTGACGACTCGGGACGAGTCTGTAAAAAGGGGAGGGGGTAGTGTTGTGGTTGACGAAATTCGCAAACCACCATTCAGGTCCCTTAGGTGAGATATCTCTGTAAGTATATGTGTAGTTAGGCCCAAACCCGTTGTTTAGAGGGAATAAATGTCATTCATGCGGGCTGCGACCCTTCTAGATAGCCGTTTTTCTTTTACTATCTTTATTTTGGACCAGCCGCCATTACTACCACCACCAACCACAACGCCGCTTCACAACAACAACCACCAACCACAACGCCACTTCACAACAACCACCAACCACAACGCCGCTTCACAACAACAACCACCAACCACAACGCCGCTTCACAACAACAACCACCAACCACAACGCCGCTTCACGACAACAGCCACGACCTTTACCGTCACAACTCGCCACCATCGCATCACCACCATTCTTGCGCCACTTGTGGGCACCGATACTGGACTCGTGCAGGGCGCGCACCGAGCAGCGTGTTCAGAAACATCACAGACTTTCCGAGAAAAACGGATCAAAAACGACTCACGCCCACTTCTGTTCCGTCCTATCGGAGAGCGTGGGGCGATTTGGCCCCGCTTCCAGGGCGTTGGAGTGAGGTCGCTATATGCAAATTCATGGATCAAAAAGCATTCACGCCCACTTTTCCTCGGTCCAATGGGGAGCCAGTTAGAGGTGAAGGGTCGGAGGTAAAGGGTCAAAGGTGGGGGAGCGAGGCCACGGGGGATATAAACGGCCGCGCTCGCCAAACAGTTCAGTTCAGAGGGGAGAAGTCAAGAGTAAGAGTTCGAGTTCGCGGTTGGGAGTTGTCGGTGGAGCTGGGAAGAAGTGGTGGTAGTCAGAGTGAAGAGGACGGAGCTATGGAGAGGTGGCGGCGGCGAAGGCGATCGAGGGGGTGCTCACGTCGGAGTCGGGGAGCTTGCGGAGGGAGAGGCCGGCGGCGCGACCGAGGTCGAGGTGGAGACGCTCGTCGCGGGACCCGAGACAGGGTGATATCCTCCTCCCCCCCGAGCATCAACAACCCCCTCCTGTTTCCCCCCGCGCTGAGATAGTGCGACAAGGGGGCCCCCTTTCCCACCCCCTACCAGACACTGTCCGCGAGGCCCGCGGAGTTGAGGCGCCACCGCCGCTTTGCGTCTCATCATCAGACGGGTAGGCCCGACACGGTCTCGGCCCCAGGCCCGCCTACCCCCCTCATCCTGGAGGGTGGTTCTTTTTCTTTTGCTTTGGGTAACTGTGTTGTCGGCGCCGTCTGTGAAGTAAAATTGTATAAGTGTTGCCGTGTGCTCGGTAGTCGGATAGCTCTGCATTGTGTTTCTCTTTTATATTTGCTTTTTGTGTAATATTGTGTTTCCCTTTTACATGTGCTTTTGGTGTAATTGTATATGTGTGCTTCCCGTTCATCGCGAAATAAATGTGAGTTATGTTGAACTGTTTTCCCGCTTCGCTTCGTCTTTTCTTTCATTGAATCTCCATCTTGCTTCACGTAAAGGGTTGGTCGTGGGCTAAAACGCCCGATAATTAATCGAACCGTCGAGGCCGACGAATAACACCGCTCGGTTATCCCGATAGTACGGAACGGGTCGCTTAAAGAGGCCCGTGTCCGAAGTCGACCTGCGGCGAGGTGCGTTCGCCCGGTCTACCCTCCGTGTGGGTACTTAGGTAGGTCGAATTTGGCGAGCAACCCTATCCCACGCGGGGGCCGATTGGCACGATCGTGGTGAGACCGAAAGGTCCACCCGTGACTAGTTCCCGGCGTTAGTCCGAGAGGGTCACGACTGGATTGTCCGTCCGGTGGGCGACGTGCCGCGATTCGAGTTACGTGGCCGTCCACACGCCGGCGGGCGCGAATCCGCAACAATACATATGTATATGTATATGTATATATATATATATATATATATATGTATATGTATATATGTATGTATGTATATATATATATATATATGTGTATATATATATATATATATATATATATGTATGTATATGTATGTATATATATGTGTATATATATATATATATGTATGTATATGTATATATATATATATGTATATGTATATATATATGTATATGTATATATATATATATATATATATATGTATGTATATATGTATGTATATGTATGTATATATATATATATATATATATATGTACATGTATATATATATATGTATATGTATATATATGTATCTATATGTATATGTATCTATATGTATATATATATATATATATATGTGTATATGTATATATGTATATATGTATATGTATGTATGTAAGTAGGGAAAGAATACTGGTTCTGGCTCACTTTTCCCCATGTAAATGAATGGGGGATTTTCAGCCATGAAATTTTTCTTTTTTTTCCCCTAAAAAAATAAATCCCCTTTTTAGCCCAAGGTATATTTATTTGTCTCCCCTTTTAACCTGGAGCCTGGTGTTGGCTTAGTGGTTAGGGTGGCGGCTTGGGATCCCAGGGTCCTGAGTTCAAATCCCGTTGGCTGCTGAATTAACACCAGGGGGTTGACTCAGCCTGCCATCCTTCCGAGGTCGGCGAAATGAGTGCCAGTGTACTGGTCCCGGTGTATGCCCCGGTTAGAATAGGTGTACCATATCCCTGTGTGTCGTAAGAGGCGACCAGGGTTGGTGTCAGGAAGGGCATCCGGCCATAAAACATTGCCTCAAGAAAAAGCCAAACCCCTGCACAGCAGGGAAAAATGGCTGTAAAAACGGT
>NW_028223611.1:0-6798 GCF_056783735.1 Eptatretus burgeri
AAGGTGGTTTCACCCCTATTTGTCTGTCTGTTTGTCTGTCTGTGAGCAGGATATCTCAAAGTGTTATGGACGGATTTGGACAAAACTTGTTGGGCAGTTTGGGTGTGTGACAAGGAAGAATTGATTCGATTTTGACGAAGATCCAGATATGAGAATTCTTAGTGATTCTTCACCATGAAGTGATAAAAGGCCAAAAACGATATACAAGATGATATTTCAAAAGGCTACAGATGGATTCAGACAAAACTTGGTGGACAGGTTGGGTGTGTGATAATGATGAATATATTGGATTTTGGAGGTCTGGGTCCAGATCCGGGCGATCAATGGCAATATTGGATACAAAACGTAAATTGTTCAGGTTGCCGGAGGTATGCGCTCTACTGACTGCCCTTCTAGTTGTCAAATGAAACCACTGCACTCAAAAGCACTTTTTCCTCTGGTCTGGCTCCCTCTGCTCTCTCTTTCTCTGTCCTCTGATCCTTTCCACCAACTCCAGGATACCTGTGTTCTTCCAATAACCCCTCTTGGTTAACCTTCCAAAATCCAGTTACTGCAAACCTCAACTCATTTGTTCCTTTGCTTCTCAGGTTTGTGTAACTGTCTTTTGGAGACAGTTCCATCCCACTCTTCTTACCTTACCTTACCTGCAATTTTTGTTTTATGCCCATTGTCCCTTTTTGGCCCAACACTCTCACTTGCGAGTATTTCCTCCCCTCCTCTCTTCTTTTCTTTTCCTGTTCATTCATTCCTTTGCTCATTTTGTCCAACCGGTTGCCCGACGGCTCCACTCGCAGACAGTTCATACTCTCATTCACCTTGCCCTTCCATGAGCTTAGATATTGTATTAACAACTCCTGTGTGAGCAACAACAAACCTGTGGGTATGGAGGTGATGTTCGTTTCGGCGATGCGAAGGAAAGCAAGTTTGGACATGTCAGAAAATGCTCCATCAGCAATGGCGTCTCCAGCCAAAGGGTTATTGCCCAATACTGGGAAGAGAAACAGAATTAATTATTGCCACATTTTGATCAAGAAAACGGTATTTCATACGTAAACAGTGGTATTTGAAAGGAACATTTGCATACCAAGTGGGATTTGAAAGGAACATTTGGATACGAAGTGGTATAGTCACTTGAGCGAGGCTGCCAGGTTGGTTCAAGTCAAAATAGAGAAAGCATAATCATTGTTCGTTGATCGTACATTTATGTCAAGGGATGTAAAGTGAAAACATCAATTATCATCACATGTTTTGGAAATTTAATTCATGTTTCACCTGAAAAGTGTGATAAATGTCTCAAGGGTCAGTCAATGTGTGTGTGTGTGTGTGTGTGTGTGTGTGTGTGTGTGTGTGTGTGTGTGTGTGTGTGTGTGTGTGTGTGTGTGTGTGTGTGTCATGCTGAATTTACAAACCTATGTTCTTGTTGCAGGTTGATTTAACAATAACGATTCAGAAGTTTAGGCTCACCAGCACAGATAAGTTGGTCAAGGCCTTTGAAAGCGTTTTTTGGGATCTTTTTAATGGAGTTGTCATGCAGGCGAAGCTCCATGATGGTTGTTGGGATATTCGGAGGGATGGTGGTCAGGGCATTCCGAGACAGGTATAAGCGCTGGAGTTTAACCAGCGGAGCCAGAGCATTTCGCTGGATCACACTGATTTTGTTGTTTCGAAGGATGAGCACCTGAAAACACTCCGTCACTCAGTCAACAAGCCCGAAGACAGTCCATTTCACGAAACATTGAGGATGTGTTTAATCACTAAATGGATACAACATGATATACAGATCTTTGTCGGGTTTTTTTTTTTGTGGCATATAGTAAAGTGCAAGCTTGTTTCTTGAAGGTTGTGGCATGTTAGGACTACTTCAAACTTCTTCTTTCACATGCAGCACGTAGTTGCCGGTGGCATAATTTGTTGGGGGCATGGCTATGCCACTAATATAGCGTCCCTTGTAGGTTAGAGAAGGAATTTAGAATTTGGCCAGGGTGCTGGCGATAGCTCACCTACTCCTCACAAATGATATCATGGGATCCTTACCATCAAAGTAATGCTATCGGACGGGACTCCGAGTTTAACGTCCATCTGAAGGACGGTATACACGTCGATGCCTCTCCCTGCGTGTGAAACACCAGGATGATTGTTTGCAGCTGGGCCGAGATTCAAACCCAGGCTGGACTGCTCAGAGGAGAGTGTTCACACCTCGAGACTATCCTGCCAGCCTTACTGGAAACTGAGTAAGTGACAGGAGACAGAACTGCACTCCGTGGAGAGCATACCTCCGCCAGACTGAATAGTTTACATTTTGTATGCCACTGAGAGGTCGGATATGATTCCGGGTCTTAACCAAAATTGTTTCGGCTTGTTCTCCTCACCTAACCAACTCTTCCACTTCGTTTTGTCATCTATCCACAACTTTTTGAAATATCATGATATACGAGGTCTGTCTAAAAAGTAACGGGACTGAGCCTGCTGAGTGCTCCACTTACATAACTTGAATGAACGGGTTGCGTCACAGTCTTTTGCAACATTCCAGCAATATATATGATTAGTGATGGTTGACTGCGCTCATTGTGTGATTTTTTTTTACAGGTCGTGCTTTACACGTTGTCAAGTTTGAGTCATCGCGCTATGAGTCGTGAGCAGAGAGCCAATCTAAAGTTTCTTGCTAAGCTTGGCAAAACACCTTCCGAATCCTTCACGATGCTGCAGCAAGTCTACGGGGAAGAACGATGTCACGTACACATGCATTTGAATGGCATAAGAGGTTCAAAGAGGGACGGGAGGAGGTTGAAGATGATCCACAGTCTGGAAGACCTTCAACGAGCAGAACGGCAGACAACATCGAGCGTATGAAGCAGATGGTGCACGCAGATCGTCGACTCATGGTGCGGATGATTGCTGAGGAACTTTCCATCAACAAGGACACTGTCTAGAGCATCATCACTGAAAATCTCGAAATGCACAAAGTGTGCGCAAAGATGGTCCCCAAGCTGTTGTCCGAGGACCAGAAACAGCATAGAGTCACTGTCTGTCAAGACATTATCGAGCGCCTCGAGGACGATCCAGACCTGCTCGGGAGAGTCATTACTGGCGATGAATCGTGGATATTCGAATACGATCCTGAGACCAAACGGCAGAGTCGTCAGTCGAAAAGTCCGGCATCACCAAAGCACCAAAGAAAGCACCAAAGAAAGCAAGGATGTCGAAGTCGAAGGTGAAGGTGATGCTCATCACGTTTTTTGACATCAAGGGCATCGTCCACTTCGAGTTTCTACCACAGGGTCAAACAGTGAATCAATACATGGACAAGGAGATCCTCCGGCGCCTCATGAGATCAGTCCGGGAAAACAGGAGGGATCTGTGGGAGAACAACGCCTGGGTGCTCCACCATGACAACGCCCCTGCTCACAGTACCCTGAGCATCCGACAGTTTCTGGTGGAGAGGAACGTGCCAATTCTGGAGCAACCCCCCGTATTCGCCAGACTTGGCCCCTTATGATTTTTCTCTTCCCCAAACTCAAGGGGACCCGATTTCCTGATGTGGAGGCAATCAAAAGGGCCGTGACGACGGAGCTCCGGAGGATTCCAGAAGAAGCCTTCCGGGGGTGCATCGAAGCGTGGAAGAAGAGGATGGACAAGCGTGTGAGACTGGAGGGAAACTATTTTGAAGGGGACAAGCTGTGATTTCAATATATTTTTTGGAATAAAATTTCTGTGGTCAGTCCCGTTACTTTTTAGATGGATCTCATATATCGTGTTTTGGCCCCATCTCTCAATGGTGAAGAATCACTGAAAAACTCCAGTATCCGGATGTGGATCTTCACCAAAATCAAATAACTTCATCCTCGTCACACACCCAACCTGTACACCAAGTTTTGTGTCCACCAATCAATTCAAGTTCACTAATTGTCCACCAATCCGTGCATAAGGTTTTGAGATATGCTGCTCAAAGACAAACAAACAGAAAAACAGACAGACAGACAGAGACAGGGGTGAAAACATAATCGCGGTTCATCTTCAGTGGAGGAGGTAACTACTAGCACTACTACTACTAATACTACTACTACTACTACTACTACTACTACTACTACTACTACTACTACTACTACTACTACTACTACTACTACTACTACTAAGACTACTACTTTAACGGTCCCAATTATTCTTTGTACTATTGTCAGGTCAGGCCAGATTAGATCTGTCACTTGCTACAGGTACCATTGTAAACCTGTACTAACCTGTTCCATGGTCAGGTTGTAGGCGACTAAACAGTCTCCCCCACCAGGTTTCCTGGAAAGGAGGTATATGATGTGGACACCCAGCAGGACTAAAAACAAAAAATTTCAAAGGGCGGAGGAGCTCCTTGTGAACCAACAGCCATCCATATCTAGTGCCCAACTGTGTCTGCAGGCGTCTTCCTGCAGTTGGATTACTTTTTTTAGGAGGTTGGCGGCAGGATTTGCACTCCAGCCACCATAAAAACCTCATTCTGCAAAACCCATAAACACAAAGAAAACTGAAATACCTCTTATGCTGCTGGCCTTTCAGGGCAGCTCACCGGATGATGGGATTGGGGCAAAGCCTTCGGGACCACCATTTTTGATCGGAAAAGCATGGGATAAACTTCCAGGGTCAGATTGCGGTGGTGTGTGGCGGAGTGGTGCTGAAGTATCATGCACCAGACAGCGGTCTCTTTTGGTTTACCTGAGGCGGTCCCTTCGGGTGGGTGCCTGGAATGTCCTATCCCTAAGAGAGGATGATCACCTTTTCTCTGTTATCTGAGCTTCAGCGTTTGGACATCGGTATTGCAGCACTCTCTGAGGTTCGGAGACCAGAAAGTGGTGAGATCATGGCGGGTGGTTACACCTACTATTGGTCTGGTCACTCTGATGGTTACCATACTGAAGGAGTTGCTGTAGCTGTGTCCAATAAGTTGACTTCAATGATAATTGAGGAAACACTGATCAACGAGTGTATGAGACAAAGGATTCGTCACTCCTTGGGTGTTGTTTCCCTGTTCTCGGGATATGCTCCAACTGAGGCGAGTGATTTCACCGAGGACGCATTCTATGCTGTGCTCGAGTCAGTGGTTGATCAGTGCTCCAGGCAAGATACTCCTCTCGTCTTGAGGGATTTCAATGCATCGCCTGGCACTGATTGGGATATTGATGAGACATGTGTTTGTCACAAAGCCTGGTGTTGGCGCAGTGGTTAGGGCAGCGGCTTGGGATCCAAAAGGTCCTGAGTTCAAGCCCCGTTGGGCCACTGAATTAATATACCAGGGGGTTGACTCAGCCTGTCATCCTTCCGAGGTCAGCAAAATGAGTACCAGTGTACTGGGCCGGTGTATACCCCGGTTGAAATAGGCGTACCATATCCCTGTGTCGTAAGAGGTGACCAGGGTTGCGTCAGGAAGGGCATCCAGCATAAAAACTGAGCCAAATCAGTATGCGGATCATACGAATGATCCGCTGTGGCGACCCCTAACGGGAGCAGCCGAAAGAAGAAGAAGAAGAAGATGTGTTTGTCACCATGGGTCTGGAACTGTGAACCAGAATAGCACTAAGTTCCTTGATTTTGCAAGAAGACGTGGCCTTAGGGTGGCTAGTTCATGGTTTCAGCACCCACAGGCTCATCGCTGGACTGTGTATTCCAACGCCGGTGATGTGGCAAAGCAGATTGACCATGTGCTCATTGATGGTCACTGGAGAATGATCCAGAACTGCAGGGTCTATCGAAGTGCCCAGTTCCTCAATACCGACCACAGGCTTGTTGTAGCAACTCTGAAGTTGCAGCTTAAATCCGGGAGAATGGTACCATCCCAGCTTAAGCAGGATGTGAGCAGGCTCAAGGATGAGAGGGTAGCTGAGGAGTTTGCAAACAGGCTGAGTGGGGATTTGGGGGGTCTGGGTGCTTTGGGAGGTCCTGAAGAGTTGTGGAGTGCCTTTAAGACTGCCATCATTGATGTTCGCGGTGGATGTCTTGGAACTCACTGAAGAGCGAAGAAGAATTTTGTCTCTTAAGAGACACTTGATACCATTGACCAGTCACAGGGTCAGGCTTAATGGCAGAGATGAGCTGTTCAGAGAGTTGAGGCGTAAAACTGTACGGGTGCTAAGGGTGGACAAGGAGGCCTGTGTGCAAGGAATCTGTGAGGGGGCAGAGCATCACGTATGGTCAAGTGATTCTCGTCCTGCTTACAGGGGAATTCGTGCATTGCGTTCCTCCAAGCTCGCCCCTCGGTGTACTGCAGTTAGAATGGAGGGTGGTGGCTCTTGACAGAGGAGTCCAAGGCCCTCTGGGCCGGTTACTTTGAGTGGCTGTACAAGGCTGATCTACCAGCTCTCAAATTGGATGTCAGGGGTGTTGCTATCCCCATTGCTGACCCTCTAATCAACTGTGGTCCATCTTCCTTTGTGAAAACACAGGCTGCGGTGAACTCGTTGAAATGGAGTAAAGCTCCTGGAATCTGTGGCATCCATGCTGAACTTCTCAAGGCTGGTGGAAATGCTGCACTCATCAGGCATCATCCATCAGCAACACAGGCATCATCCCAACTGACTCGAAGAGGGGCCTTGTTGTCCCTCTCTGGAAAGGGAAGGGTGATCGCCAGACCTGCAACAACTACCGAGGGGTGATGCTGCTCTCAGTGCTGGGCAAGGTCTTTGCTCGGATAATTATTGATAGGGTTTGCCACCACCTGCTTGAGCACTCGTGCCCAGAGCAGTCTGGCTTTGCACCAAAGAAGTTAACGATTGACCGTATCCTTGCTCTTCGGGTCCTCACTGAACGCAGATGGGA
>NW_028223612.1:0-6734 GCF_056783735.1 Eptatretus burgeri
GCTTAAGCGGTTCGTGTCCGGAGCCGACCTGCGGCGTGGTACAACTCCTTGGTACACTACCCGCGCGGGTACTTAGGTATATCGACATTCGGCGATTCACCCTATTTCGTGCGGGTAGAATGCGGACTGGGTTGTAGTGAGGTTAAACCCCCACCCATGACTCGCTCCTTGGCGGTAGTTCCAAGAGGGTCACGACTGAATTGTACGTTCCGGTGGGCGACGCGTTCGCGATTTGAGTTACGTGGCCGATCGCACGCGGGCAGGCGAAATTCGTAACAGTATGTATATATAAATATGTATATATGTCTGTATATATGCATATATAAATATGTAAATGTATATATATATATATATATATATATATATATGTATATATATATATATATATATATATATATATATATATATATATATATATATATATGTGTGTGTGTATATATATATATATATATGTATGAGCCTGGTGTTGGCGCAGTGGTTCGGGCAGCGGCCTGTGATCCAAAAGGTCCTGAGTTCAAGCCCCGTTGGGCCACTGAATTGATACACCAGGGGGTTGACTCAGCCTGTCATCCTTCCGAGGTCGGCGAAATGAGTACCAGTGTACTGGGCCGGTGTATACCCCGGTTAAAATAGGTGTACCATATCCCTGTGTCGTAAGAGGCGACCATGGTTGCGTCAGGAAGGGCATCCGGTGTAAAACATGTGCCAAATCTCTATGCGGATCATACGGATGATCCGCTGTGGCGACCCCTAATGGGAGAAGCCGAAAGAAGAAGAAGATATATATATATGTATGTATGTACAGTCGGGAGAACAAGTATTTGATACACTGCCGATTTTGCCGGTTTTCCCACTTACAAAGCAGGGAGAGGTCTGTAATTTTTATCATCGGTACACTTCAACTGTGAAAGACGGAATCCAAAACAAAAATCCTGAAAATCACATTGTATGATTTTGAATTAATTAATTTGCATTTTATTGCATGAAATAAGTATTTGATCACCTTCCAACCAGGAAGAATTCTGGCTCTCACAGACCTGTTAGTTTTGTCTTTAAGAAGCCCTCCCATTCTCCACTCATTACCTGTATTAACTGCACCTGTTTGAACTCATTATCTGCATAAAAGACAGCTGTCCACATTCAATCAATCAAACTCCAACCTCTCCACAATGGGCAAGACCTGAGAGCTGTCGAAGGACATCAGGGAAAAAATTGTAGACTTGCACAAGGCTGGGATGGGCGACAGGACAATAGGCAAGCAGCTTGGTGAGAAGGCAACAATTGTTGGCGCAATTATTAGAAAATGAAAGAAGTTCAAGATAACAGTCAATCTCCCTCGGTTTGGGGCTCCATGCAAGATCTCACCTTGTGGAGCCTCAATGATCATGAGAAAGGTGAGGGATCAGCCAAGAACGACACGGCAGGACCTGGTCAATGACCTGAAGAGAGCTGGGACCACAATAAATAAATTAACCATCAGTAACACACTATGTCGTCATGGATTAAAATCCTGCAGTGCATGCAAGGTCCCTCTGCTCAAGCCAGTGCATGTCCAGGCTTGTCTGAAGTTTGCCAATGACCATCTGGATGATCCAGAGGAGGAATGGGAGGAAGGTCATGTGGTCTGATGAGACCAAAATAGAGCTTTTGGTTTAAACTCCACTCGCCGTGTTTGGAGGAAGAAGAAGGATGAGTACAACCCCAAGAACACCATCCCAACCGTGAAGCATGGAGGTGGAAACATCATTATTTGGGGATGTTTTTCTGCAAAGGGGACAGGACGACTGCACCGTATTGAGGGGAGGATGGATGGGGCCATGTATCACGAGATCTTGGCCAACAACCTCCTTCCCTCAACAAGAGCATTTTCGATGGGGCGTGGCTGGGTCTTCCAGCATGACAACGACCCGAAACACACAGCCAGGGCAACAAAGGAGTGGCTCCGTTAGAAGCATCTCAAGGTCCTGGAGTGGCCTCGCCAATCTGCAGAGCTGAACCCAATGGAAAATATTTGGAGGGAGCTGAAAGTCTGTGTTACCCAGTGACAGCCCTGAAACCTGAAGGATCTGGAGAAGATCTGTATGCAGGAGTGGGCCAAAATCCCTGCTGCAGTCTGTGCAAAACCTGGTTAAGAACTACAGGAAAGGTGTGATCTCTGTAATTTCAAACAAAGGTTTCTGTTCCAAATATTCAATTCTGTTTGTCTGATGTATCAAATACTTATTTCATGCAATAAAATGCAAATTAATTATTTAAAAATCATACAATGTGATTTTGAAGATTTTTATTTTCGATTCCGTCTTTCACAGTTGAAGTGTACCTATGATAAAAAAAATTACAGACCTCTACGTGCTTTGTAAGTGGGAAAACCTGCAAAATTGGCAGTGTATCAAATACTTGTTCTCCCCACTGTATACATATGTATGTATGTGTGTGTATATGTATATGTATATATATATATATATATATATATATATATATATATATATATATATACATATATATACATATACATATACATATACATATATATAGATGTGTGTATATGTATATGTATATGTATATGTATATGTATATATATGTATATATATATATATATATATATATATATATATATATATATAGATGTGTGTATATGTATATGTATATGTATATATATATATATATATATATATATATATATATATATATATATATATATATAGATGTGTGTATATGTATATGTATGTATAGATGTATGTGTGTGTATATGTGTGTATATATATATATATATATATGTATATATATATATATATATATATATATAGATGTATGTATGTATACATATGTATGTATGTGTGTGTGTGTGTGTGTGTATATATATATTTATATATATATATATATATATATATATATATATATATATATATATATATATATATATATATATATATATATACGTATGTATATATGTATGTATATATGTTTGTATATATGTATGAATATTTGTGTATATATATTTTTATATATATATATGTATATATATATGTATATATATATATATATATATATATATATATATATATATATATATATATATATATATATATATATATATATATATATATGTATGTATATGTGTGTGTGTGTGTTTGAGAGAGTGTGTGTGTCCTTTGGGGGTTCTTGGTTCCTCGGTGAATCCTGAAGAGTTGTGGAGTGCCTTCAAGACGACCATCCTTGATGTTGCTGGTGGATTTCTTGGAACTCACTGAAAGGCGAAAAAGAATTTTGTGTCTCAATGGACACTGGATACCATTGACCAGAGTTGCTCGGCCAGGCTTAATGTCAGAGCTGAGCTGTTTAGGGAGTTAAGGCGTAAAACTGCATGCGCGCTGAGGGTGGACAAGGAGGCCTTTGTGTGAGAATATGTGAAGGGGTAGAGCATCACCTGTGGTCAAGTGATTCTCGTTCTGCTTACAGAGGAATTCACGCATTGCGTTCCTCCAAGCCTGTCCCTCAGTGTACTGGAAGTTGGAGCAGAGGGTGGTCGGCTCTTGACAGAGGAGTCTGAAGTGAAGGCCCGCTGGGCTGGTTACTTTGAACGGCTGTACCAGGCTGATCCACCTGCTGTTGAGTTGGATGTCAGGGGTGTTAATTTCCTGTTGCTGACCCTCCAATCAACTGTGATCCACCTTCGTTTCTGGAAACAGGCTGCAGTGAACCGGTTGAAATGGGGTAAAGCTCCAGGGATCTGTGGCATCTCTGCTGAACTTCTCAAGGCTGGTGGAAATTCTGCACTCATGTAGTTGCAAGCAGTTCTGTGCTCTGCCTGGAACACAGGCATCATCCCAACTGACTGGAAGAGGGGCCTTGTTGTCCCCCTCTGGAAAGGGAAGGGTGATCGCCAAGACTGCAACAACTACCGAGGGGTGACGCTGCTCTCAGTGCGGGCAAGGTCTTTGCTGGGATAATTCTCGATAGGGTTCGCCACCATCTGCTTGAGCACCAGCGCCCAGCGCATTCAGGTTTTCCACCAAAGAGGTCAACAATTGACTATCCTTGGCCTTTGGGTTCTCACTGAACGCAGACAAGAGTTTCGGCAGGGGCTACCTGCAGTTTATGTTTATCTCTTTAAAGCATTTGATTTATTGAATCGGGATGCCCTCTGGAGGATTCTTGGTCTTCGTGGGTGCCACTAAACTGATCAATCTGTTGTCTGAGCTTTTCCCCAGTGCTGAGAGTGCTGTGTGATGTGGTGATGCCATCTCCAATTTATTTACAGTTGTTACTGGAGTTCGTCAGGGTTGTGAACTGACCCCCACACTTTTCAGCATTTGTATGGACTGGTTTCTGGGTAGGATGTTGGAAAGATCAAGCTGCGGTGCATTGTTTGGGAATGTCAAGATCTCTGACCTTGATGTCGCAGATGATGCAGTCATCTTTGTGGAGACTGGATATCGTTTTGTGGGCCCGTGAGGTGCTGAATGAGGAGTCTGACCCTCTGAGATTACGAGTTTCCTAGGTCAAAACTAAAGGCGCTGTCACACCTTGACGATTTAGCCAGCGTATGCCGACATGAATTTTTTTTTCTTAAACGCTGGCACACGTAGAATACGTTGTGGGTAAGTTTTGTATACGTTAAGAGCACACTGAAAAACACTGCCATACGTCGTAGTACGCTGGCTTTCATCGTTGTACTTTGTGGTTGTCCTCAAATTTTTGCATGCTTGAAATTTTTACGTCGTATGCCAGCGTATGACTCACACGTTCCCCTACGCTGGCCATAAGTTGTAGGCACGTTATGCGATCGTTGACACACGTTAATTGTAAGTTACTCATGAGTCGAAACACTCGAGATAATGTTTAGCGTACCCGAAACTTATTTTTAACCTCTGAGTAACGTGTTGTACGCACATTACGCGATCGTTGACATACGTGAAGGCATGTTATGCGATCGTTGACACACGTCGACACACGTTACTTGTAAGTTCCTCATCCGTCGAAACACGTCGAGGTAATGTTTAGCGTACCCGAAACTTATTTCTCACCTATGAGTAACATGTTGTAGGCACGTTACGCGATCGTTGACACATTTTGACACACGTTACTTGTAAGGTACTCATAAGTTGAAACACGTCAAGGTAATGGTTAGCATCAGTATTCCAGACTCCCTGGTTTTTTTATTATTATTTTTTCCTTCGGTTTGACGGTGATGTTGACAGTTTGATTTCTAGTGCACTAATAATATAATATAATTAAAAGGCTGCCGCTCAACGATTTAAATCATAACCGCACTAGAAATCGAAGTGTCAACATCACCGTCATACCGAAGAAAGAAAAAAACCAAAAATTAAAAAAAAAACAGGGAGTCTGGAACACTGACGCTAACCATTACCTTGACGTGTTTCGACTTATGAGTACCTTACAAGTAACGTGTGTCAACGATGGCGTAACGTGCCTACAACTTATGGCCAGCGTATGCGGAACGTGTGTCATACGCCGAGTATGTCGAGAAATTTTCAGCATGCTGAAAATTTCTCGACGTACTCGGCGTATGACGACGTATGCCAGCGTACTACGACGTATGCCAGCTTGCTCTTAACGTATACAAAACTTACCCATAACGTATTCGACGTGTGCCAGCTTGGTTCGGCAAATTTTTCATACGTCGGCATACGCTGGCTAAAACTTCAAGGTGTGACAGCGGCTTCACACTCCGATGTCTAGTGCAGTTATGATTTGAATCGTCGAGCCGCAGCCTATTAATAGCCTACGCCACGTGATCGTCGGCGATACGCTGCCGTGCGCTTTGCATAAGTTAGACCAGGGGTCGGGAACGTGTGGCTCGCGAGCCAGGTATGGCTCTTTTGATGATTGCATCTGGCTCGCAGATAAAATTGGAGTTTGAAACTTTGAAAGCCCAATATTTCTCGCAGAAGCTTTACCTATAGTTTGAATGGTGTCATGCTTCATTCACGTGCAGGGCTGAACTTGGCAGAAGGAGAGAAGAAAAAACCTGCGAATAAGAACCTGCGAATTGTCTGAAGCGGTTTTTGTTTCGTCCAGTCATGTGGCCGATGCGAGTAGTGATTTCGGTTCCTCCAATGACGTGCCGCCGCCGAGACGCGTCACGGAATTCATCTCGACCAATCACGCGCCACCGCTGAGGCGACTCGTGATTTTGATTCCTCCAATGACGTGCCGCCGCCGAGACGCGTCACGGAATTCATCTCGACCAATCACGCGCCACCGCTGAGGCGACTCGTAATTTCGGTTCCTCCAATGACGTGCCGCCGCCGAGACGCGTCACGGAATTCATCTCGACCAATCACGCGCCACCGCTGAGGCGACTCGTGATTTTGATTCCTCCAATGACGTGCCGCCGCCGAGACGCGTCACGGAATTCATCTCGACCAATCACGCGCATTCTCCTACAGTCTCCTACAGTCATTCAAAGCACGCTTTGGAGAATTTCGTGAGCACACTCGTCTTTTTAAGTTCATCACCCATCCAAACGAGTGTTCACTGAACACAGCCGACCTGAGTTACATTCCTGGTGTCTCCGTCAGAGATTTTGAAGCAGAAGTGGCTGACCTGAAGGCCTCAGACATGTGGGTTAATAAGTTCAAGTCACTGAATGAAGATTTGGAAAGAATCGCACGACAGAAAGCGGAGTTGGCGAACAAGCACATGTGGACAGAAATGAAAAAACTTCAACCCGAAGACGAGCTGATTATCAAAACTTGGAACGCGCT